>NC_092284.1:3260389-3270389 GCF_036320965.1 Panulirus ornatus
ACATATACGTATATCCGTCTACATACATGTAAATGTATACATGTACGTACACATACGTATATATATATATATATATATATATATATATATATATATATATATATATATATATATATATATATATATATATATATATATATATTATATATATATATAAATATACACGTATACGTGTATACATATATACGTATATATGTATACATATATGCGAATACGTGTATACGTAAATACATACGAATACATGTATACATATATATACGTATACGCGTGTATAGGTATAAAAATATACGTATATAGGAATACATATATACGTATATATACGTGTACATGTATACGTATATATGAACATGTATAATTATACATATACGTATACTATATGTATACGTTTGTATAATGTACTTACATATATACGTATACATGTGTACGTGTAAATGTTAACGTATACATGTATACATATACGTATAAAAATATACGTATTCACATATATGTATACAGGTATACGTATGTGTATACATGTATACGTACATATGTATACATATATTTATAAATGTATACGTGTATGTATACAGGTATATACGTATATGTATACATGTATACGTATAGATGTATACGTAAACATTTACACATGTATAAGTATACATGTGTAGTATACATGGTCATATGCATACGTATACCTATAAATACGTATTCGCATGCAGGTATACGTATACATGTATACGTATGTATACATGTATATATATATACGTATATAACTGCATACATGCACGTATACATTTATACATACGCATACATGTTCGTACATATTTGTACATGTATACGTATATACATATACACGTACATGTATACGTATGCCTGCATGCGAATACGTATTTATAGGTATACGTATGCATATGACCATGTATACTACACATGCATACTTATACATGTGTAAATGTTTACGTATACATCTATACGTATACATGTATACATATACGTATATACCTGTATACATAGACGTATACATTTATACGTATATGTATACATATGTACGTATACATGTATACACATACGTATACCTGTATACATATATCTGAATACGTATATTTTTATACGTATATGCATACATTTGTACAATATATATACGTGTACACGTATACGTATTTATAGGTCTACGTATACATGTATACGTATATATGAATACTTATTCATGTATATAGGTATACTTATATATGTATAAACGTACATGTTTGCATGTATAAGTATATACATATGCGAATACGTATACATATGTATACGTATTCGCATACATGTATACATATATACGTATACAAGAAAACGTATTTGTATAACGATACACATCTACGTATCCATGTATACATATATACGTACATATGAATACGCATGATAATACATATATACGTATACACAATTATACATGTATAATTAATACATACGTATACTATATGTATACGTTTGTATATCGTACTTATATATACGTGCATGTTTACGTATACATGTATACGTATGAACACATGATATATACGTATATACCTGTATACGTACACGTATACATTTATACGTTCGTATACATGTACGTACATATTTACATATATACATACACGTATGTATACATACCTATACATGTATACGTATATACATGCGAATACGTATTTATAGGTATACGTATACATATACGTAAACTCGTACACGTATATGTATGATTATGTATACGTGCACGTGAAAATGTTTACGTATATATGTAAACATGTATACATATACGTATATCCGTCTACATACACGTATACATTTATACGTATATGTATACATGTACGTGCACATACGTATGTATACGTGTATACATATACACGTATACGTGTATACATATATACGTATACATGTATACATATGCGAATACGTGGATACGTATAAATGCATACGAATATGTATACATATATACGTATACGCATGTATAGGTATACAAATATCCATATGTATATAGGAATACATATATACGTATACATATATGCGTATACGTATCTATACGTGTACATGTATACGTATACATATATACGTATATATGAATACATTATACATATACGTATACTATATACGTATACCTACATGCGAATACGTATTTATAGGTATACGTATACATATGTATACTACACATGCATACGTATACATATATGTTTACGTATACATCTATACGTATATATGTACACGTATACATATACGTATATACCTGTATACATACACGTATACATTTATACGTATATTTTATACACAACGTTTACATATACGTATACCTGTATACTTATACATGTATACATATATGCGAATACGTATATTTTTATACGTATATATGTATACATTTGTACAATATATATACGTGTACACATACGTATTTATAGGTTACGTATACATGTATACGTATATATGAATGCGTATACATGTATATAAGTATACTTATATATGAATACGTATATGTATAAACGTATACGTTTACATGTATACGTATATACATATGCGAATACGTATACATATAAATTATATACGTATATGTATACGTATTCGCATACATGTATACATATATATATATATATATATATATATATATATATATATATATATATATATATATATATATATATATATATACGTATACATGAAAACATTTGTATAAGAATACATATATACGTATCCATGTATACATATATACGTACATATGAATACGCATGATTATACATATATACGTATGCATAAATTTATGTATAATTAATACATATACGTATACTATATGTATGTTTGTATATTGTTCTTATATATACGTACACATGTGTACGTGTAAATTTTTACGTATAAATGTATACGTATGTACACATTACGTATATACCTGTATACATACACGTATACATTTATACGTCCGTGTACACGTACATATTTGTACATGTATACGTATATGCATACACGTATATGTATACATACGTATACATGTATATGTATATACATGCGAATTCGTATAGGTACACGTATACATATATACGTAAACATGTACACGTATGTATGTATGATTATGTATACATATAAATGTATACATGTCTGCGTATACATATATACGTGAAAATGTTTACGTATACATGTATACGTATATGTACACATGTATACATATACGTATATCCGTCTACATACATGTATATGTATACATGTACGTACACATACGTGTATATATATATATATATATATATATATATATATATATATATATATATATATATATATATATATATATATATATATATACACGTATACGTGTATACATATACGTATATATGTATACATATATGCGAATACGTGTATACGTATAAATACATACGAATACATGTATACATATCTATACGTATACGCGTGTATAGGTATAAAAATATACGTATATAGGAATACATATATACGTGTACATGTATACGTATATATGAACATGTATGATTATACATATACGTATACTATATGTATACGTTTGTATAATGTACTTATATACGTATACATGTGTACGTGTAAATGTTAACGTATACATGTATACATATACGTATAAAAATATACGTATTCACATATATGTAAACAGGTATACGTATGTGTATACATGTATACGTACATATGTATACATATACGTATAAATGTATACGTGTATGTATACAGGTATATACGTATATGTATACATGTATACGTATAGATGTATACGTAAACATTTACACATGTATAAGTATACATGTGTAGTATACATGGTCATATGCATACGTATACCTATAAATACGTATTCGCATGCAGGTATACGTATACATGTATACGTACGTATACATGCATATATATACGTATATACCTGCATACATGCACGTATACATTTATACATACGCATACATGTTCGTACATATTTGTACATGTATACGTATATACATATACACGTACGTGTATACGTAAGCCTGCATGCGAATTTATAGGTATACGTATGCATATGACCATGTATACTACACATGCATACATATACATGTGTAAATGTTTACGTATACATCTATACGTATACATGTATACATATACGTATATACCTGTATACATAGACGTATACATTTATACGTATATGTATACATATGTACGTATACATGTATACACATACGTATACCTGTATACATATATGTGAATACGTATATTTTTATACGTATATGTATACATTTGTACAATATATATGTGTATACGTATTTATAGGTCTACGTATACATGTATACGTATATATGAATACTTATTCATGTATATAGGTATACTTATATATGTATATGTATAAACGTACATGTTTGCATGTATAAGTATATACATATGCGAATACGTATACATATGTATACGTATTCGCATACATGTATACATATATACGTATACAAGAAAACGTATTTGTATAACGATACACATCTACGTATCCATGTATACATATATACGTACATATGAATACGCATGATAATACATATATACGTATACACATATTTATACATGTATAATTAATACATACGTATACTATATGTATACGTTTGTATATCGTACTTATATATACGTGCATGTTTACGTATACATGTATACGTATGTACACATGATATATACGTATATACCTGTATACGTACACGTATACATTTATACGTTCGTATACATGTACGTGCATATTTACATATATACATACACGTATGTATACATACCTATACATGTATACGTATATACATGCGAATACGTATTTATAGGTATACGTATACATATACGTAAACTCGTACACGTATATGTATGATTATGTATACGTGCACGTGAAAATGTTTACGTATATATGTAAACATGTATACATATACGTATATCCGTCTACATACACGTATACATTTATACGTATATGTATACATGTACGTGCACATACGTATGTATACGTGTATACATATACACGTATACGTGTATACATATATACGTATACATGTATACATATATGCGAATACGTGTATACGTATAAATGCATACGAATATGTATACATATATACGTATACGCATGTGTGCATGTATAGGCATACAAATATCCATATGTATATAGGAATACATATATACGTATACATATATGCGTATACGTATCTATACGTGTACATGTATACGTATACATATATACGTATATATGAATACATGATTATACATATACGTATACTATATACGTACACCTACATGCGAATACGTATTTATAGGTATACGTATACATATGTATACTACACATGCATACGTATACATATATGTTTACGTATACATCTATACGTATATATGTACACGTATACATATACTTATATACCTGTATACATACACGTATACATTTATACGTATATTTTATACACATGAACGTTTACATATACGTATACCTGTATACTTATACATGTATACATATATGCGAATACGTATATTTTTATACGTATATATGTATACATTTGTACAATATATATACGTGTACACATACGTATTTATAGGTTACGAATGCGTATACATGTATATAAGTATACATATATATGAATACGTATATGTATAAACGTACACGTTTACATGTATACGTATATACATATGCGAATACGTATACATATAAATTATATACGTATATGTATACGTATTCGCATACATGTATACATATATATATATATATATATATATATATATATATATATATATATATATATATATATATATATACGTATACATGAAAACATTTGTATAAGAATACATATATACGTATCCATGTATACATATATATGAATACGCATTATACATATATACGTATACATATATTTATGTATAATTAATACATATACGTATACTATATGTATGTTTGTATATTGTTATATATACGTACACATGTGTACGTGTAAATGTTTACGTATAAATGTATACGTATGTACACATTACGTATATACCTGTATACATACACGTATACATTTATACGTCCGTATACACGTACATATTTGTACATGTATACGTATATGCATACACGTATATGTATATACATGCGAATTCGTATAGGTACACGTATACATATATACGTAAACATGTACACGTATGTATGATTATGTATACATGTCTACGTATACATATATACGTGAAAATGTTTACGTATACATGTATATGTATATGTACACATGTATACATATACGTATATCCGTCTACATACATGTATATGTATACATGTACGTACACATACGTGTGTATATATATATATATATATATATATATATATATATATATATATATATATATATACGTATATGTATACATATATGCGAATGAGTATACGTATAAATGCATACGAATACATGTATACCTATATATACGTATACGCGTGTATAGGTATAAAAATATACGTATATAGGAATACATATATACGTATATATACGTGTACATGTATACGTATATATGAACATGTATGATTATACATATACGTATACTATATGTATACGTTTGTATAATGTACTTATATATATACGTATACATGTGTACGTGTAAATGTTTACGTATACATGTATACGTATGTATACATGTATACATATACGTATAAAAATATACGTATTCACATATATGTATACAGGTATACGTATGTGTATACATGTATACGTACATATGTATACATATACGTATAAATGTATACGTGTATGTATACAGGTATATTCGTATATGTATACATGTATACGTATAGATGTATACGTAAACATTTACACATGTATAAGTATACATGTGTAGTATACATGGTCATATGCATACGTATACCTATAAATACGTATTCGCATGCAGGTATACGTATACATGTATACGTATGTATACATGTATATATATACGTATATACCTGCATACATGCACGTATACATTTATACATATGCATACATGTACGTACATATTTGTACATGTATACGTATATACATATACACGTACATTACGTATGCCTGCATGCGAATACGTATTTATATGTATACGTATGCATATGACCATGTATACTACACATGCATACTTATACATGTGTAAATGTTTACGTATACATGTATACATATACGTATATACTTGTATACATACACGTATACATTTATACGTATATGTATACATATGTACGTATACATGTATACACATACGTATACCTGTATACATATATGTGAATACGTATATTTTTATACGTATATGTATACATTTGTACAATATATATACGTGTACACGTACGTATTTTTATAGGTCTACGTATACATGTATACGTATATATGAATACTTATGTATATAGGTATACTTATATATGTATACGTATATGTATAAACGTACATGTTTGCATGTATACGTATATACATATGCGAATACGTATACATATGTATACGTATTCGCATACATGTATACATATATACGTTTATATATATACGTATACAAGAAAACGTATTTGTATAACGATACATATCTACGTATCCATGTATACATATACGTACATATGAATACGCATGATTATACGTATACATATATTTATACATGTATAATAAATCCATATACGTATACTGTATGTATACGTATGTATATCGTACTTATACGTACATGGTTACGTATACATGTATACGTATGTACACATGATATATACGTATATAACTGTATACGTACACGTATACATTTATACGTTCGTATACATGTACATACATATTTACATACGTATGTATACATACCTATAAATGTATACGTATATACAAGCGAATAAGTATAGGTATACGTATACATATATACGTAAACACATGTACACGTATATGTATGATTATGTATACATATAAATGTATACGTACACATATACGTGAAAATGTTTACGTATGCATGTATACGTATATATGTAAACATGTATACATAGTGTATACATATACACATACGTGTATACATATATGCGAATACGTGTATACGTATAAATGCATATGATTATATGTATACATAAGTATACGCATGTACATGTATAGGTATACAAATATACATATGTATATAGGAATACATATATACGTATACATATGTGCGTATACGTATCTATACGTGTACATGTATACATATATACGTATATATGAATACGTATGATTATACATATACGTATACTTTATACGTATACCTACATGCGAATACGTATTTATAGGTATACGTATACATATGATCACATACTACACATGCATACGTATACATGTGTAAATGTTTACGTATACGTATATATGTACACATCTATACATATACGTATATACTTGTATATATACACGTATACATTTATACGTATATGTATACATATGTCCGTATACGTGTATACATATTCGTATACCTGTGTACTTATGCATGTATACATACATGCGAATACGTATATTTTTATACGTATATATGTATACATTTGTACAATATATATACGTGTACACGTATACGTATTTATAGGTCTACGTATACATGCATACGTATATGAATACGTATAAGTATAAACGTACACGTTCACATGTATACGTATATACATATGCGAATACGGATAGTATATACATATGCGAATACGGATACATAAATTATATGTATACGTATTCGCATACATATATACATATATACGTTTATATATATACATGAAAACGTATTTGTATAAGAATACATATACGTATCCATGTATACATACGTACATATGAATACGCATGATTATACATGTATACATATATTTATGTATAATTAATACATATACATATACTATAAGTATACGTTTGTATATCGTACTTATATATACGTACACGTGTACGTGTAAATGTTTACGTATACATGTATACGTATGTACACATTACGTATATACCTGTATACATACATACATTTATATGTTCGTATACATGCACGTACATATTTGTACATGTATACGTATATACATACACACGGATACATGTATACGTATATACACGCGAATACGTATTTATAGGTATACATATATACATAAACATGTACACGTATGTACGCATTTGTATGATTATGTACACATAAATGTATACTATACATGGATACGTATACATATATACGTGAAAATGTTTACGTATACATGTATACGTACATATGTACACATGTATACATATACGTATGTCTACATGCACGTATATATTTATACGTATATGTATACATATGTACGTACACATACGTATATATATACGTAAACGTGGATACATATACGTATACATGTATACATATATGCGAATACGTGTATGTATAAATGCATACGAATATATGTATACATGTATACGGATACGCATGTGTACATGTATAGGTATACAAACATATTTATATAGGAATACATATATGCGTATACGTATATATACGTGTACATGTATACGTATACATATATACGTGTATATGAATACGTATGATTATACATACGTATACTATATGAATACGTTTGTATATTGTACTTATACGTATACATTTACATATATACATGTTTATGTATACATGTATACGTATGTATATATATATACGTATATACCTGCATACATACACGTATACATTTATACGTACGTATACATGTACCTACATATTTGTACATGTATACGTATACAAGTATACGTACATGTGAATACGTATTTATAGGTATACGTATGCATATGCCCATGTATACGTATACATATATGTAAATGTTTACGTATATATGTATACATATACGTATATACCTGTATGCATACACGTATACATTTATACTTAAACGTATACATATGTACGTACACACGTATGTGTATACATATATGCAAATACGTATGTATACATTTGTACAAAATATATACGTGTACACGTATACGTATTTATAGGTCTACGTATACATGTATACGTATATATGAATTCGTATACATGTATTTATGTATACTTATATATGTATACATGTGTATAAACGTATATACATATGTGAATACGTATACATATAATTTATACATATACGTATATGTATACGTATTCGCATACATGTATACATATATACGTTTCC
>NC_092284.1:3275389-3297889 GCF_036320965.1 Panulirus ornatus
CCACTAGTGAAAAAAACAAAAAAAAAGTGCTAGTTGAATAAGGATCAATTAGAAATGTACCCCTGTAATTTTAAAAAGAAAAGTCAGAAAACAAATCTTCACAGTGTAACAGTCTGACTTGAGAAATGGTCAGGCAGTTTTAACTATCAGAATGAGAGAGTAAAATTGCAAGCGGCAGCTGCCAGACCAATCTGTATCTAATACCTCAAAGAGGCCACAGCAACAAAACCGTCAACAACCACCATTAGTACCTGTCTCAAAAATGTAGCAACAAGTATTACAAAAGACGGCCTTTTACTACACCCAATTTTCATTACTTTGCATCCAATTAGGTTGATCATCATCCATAAATCTCGTCCCCGACAACACCTTCTCCACAACGAGTCTCTCCTTTTTAGGTTCTTTGAGTCACCCATCAAACCATTTATTGTTACCTCGTCAATTTCCTGGGACCTTTTATCTAAAATATAAATATCCTGATAGTAACGATACAAACTAAAAGACTGCAGGCAAAAGTTAAAACTAACCCAATCTAGATGAACCGTTAAAAGATGATGTATTTCAGGACTAACAAACTAATGGCTCGAAAAATTGGTCCTCTAACCACATTAGTATATGCTGTCCATGACTTCCATCTATAGATCCTGAACTGTCAAATCTCTTCAACCTTGAGAGCTTAAAAGTTAATTCACAATATAACAAAGCTTCAGCTTTATCATGTGGAGCAACTGAACGGCAAAAATTTCTCCTGACTTTTTTGTACACCTTTGCTTAATCAAAGGTAAACTCAGAGAAAGACAAGTTTACGTTCACAAGTTTGCTTGGAAACAAGTGGAACTTTTTTTAAATTCAGCAGTCTGAACACATAAATCTCAAGCTCTGGATGACATTTCTTTGCTGGTGTTTAACACCAAGATGCCATCCAGATGAAGATAAAATCCTGGCCTCAAATTTTTTAACTGGCCTTGACTGGTTTTGTGCAAAGCCCAAGAAACAAGAAATAACATGAAAGAGACCCAATGGAAAATGCATTTTCCCTTCACAGAAGTTCTTCAGAAATGTGTTACAACGTACTTCAATAGAACAAAAAACTAATTCCTCAAGTATACTGTAAACACCCACAGGGAAAGACGCATAGTACGTGTAGCCTGGACAACCTATGAAATATAGATGCCCTTGTCCAAATCCAGGACAACCAGCTTAAATCCAATAAAACTATTCATCTTTCCTTTTGTAATTCATGTGTCCACCAAATGTTCTCTGTACGTGTGTGTGTTATTTAAAGAATTTGTTACCTCCTCAATGATAAGCCTGCTTACATAATCAATTGTTAAAGACCATCTAATCTAGGACTCATCAAAACGAACTAGTGGTTTTAAGGGCCAGACTCAACACTTCACCCATCTCCATGACTAATTGCAACACCTCGTATCAATGGTGCGTGTCAACGTTATTAAAAAATGTAATCGCCTTTATAAAAAAAAGGGCCCAACATTATATTTCCTCCATGCCCAACTACTACTCTCTCAAACAGTCATTATCGCATTCCTGTGAAAAATTCCAAATTCCTTGGGTACGCTCTGCATTATCAAAATATAAGGTTAAACATGCCTTTCAAATGCAGATATTTGTTAGTGGTAAACGTACTGGGTAGTCTGCCCCGTCCTGTGACAGTAGCAGTTCACCATCACACACCGCATGGTGTCATTTCTCTACCACAAACTACATCTTCTCTGAATTTTCAATATTCGTCTGGCATGAGCAAGCCTCAATCATTTTATGGCACACTTGAAATTATGGGAAAACAAAAGAAAATACTAAATGATTAACACTTACCAAGGATAAGTCCTATTTGCACCTTCTTGAAGCCCATCATCAATGACATCACCCCTGGTTCTTCCTGCATCCTCCCTAACTTATTCTGGTGGTGCTCGCATGTTGTTCCTAGGTATGGCGGTGACCATCACTTCCACCCTCTCATGGATAAAGTTCTATGTGCTCATTTTGGAAACTTAACTCCACCCACTCCTGCTATGGCTGATATATTTATAAGGACAATGTGTCGTCAAGAAACCAATGAGTGTCTGTATCAGCACTATGCTACGAACAAAGGTATTCAGGGATTACTCCAGCGGGAACAAAGTACATTCAATGTCTGACTTTCCTGACACAAGGTCTATGCCTCGAAAGCTATTAACGCTACTTGTTCATACTTCAATTAGGTTCAGGAAGAACCAGACTTACGAAGTTCTGTTTAGCCTTGGGAAAAGAAAAAGCCATCTACAATTTGGTAGGGAGGCCAAACAAAGCTACAGTTCAGAAGGACTACTACATTTTGAACATCTGAATTCAAGCTGTAAAAATGTTTTTAAAAGACCCAAGAGTACTCGGTTCGGCTGTTTCTTTCAATCGTAGCTGGCAGTAAAGTGGATGCTAATCACAGTCTGGCAAAGGGGCAACAACTTATAAACAACTCTGCATCGATTATATGGTTCAGTCAAGTGATCTATGAAAAAAAACCATCACTGAAGTTTCTCATGAAACAAAAATATAAAAAGGTACGAAAATAAAGCAGTGGAGCTTAATAAAGCCTCCAAAATAGTCTGGCAATGGAGTCTGTGAAGAGGGTCGAAGTAATGTTCTCGGAGGTGACAAAGCTGGCAACACTCACGATGCCATCACTGATTTGACCATCAGTATTAGATCACATGCTACCAAAGGGAAAAAAAGCATCAGTTGCATTTAAATGTCTTCAAACACCATGCAAAAACTAAACGAAACCTATAAACCACCAGACAGAGATGCCAGAGAGAATTGCTCTGCTTAGGAAATTGAGAAGCACGTATTATTTGTGAGGGAAGATCAACTTAAAACCTAATGCGACTAAAAAATATGTAGTGCTTTTTAGGTTTCTATAACTAGCATGGCTGTGAACCTTGCATCCCTTGTGAAGCCGAAGACACTGGAAGTTTAGAAAACTTATTAGTTCCCATAAGACAAAATGCTTGTACAAGAAACTTCTTCCTTGCATGCCCAGAAAAACCTACATTTTTTTTTAAAGTCCACAGCACAAAACATATGAACAACAGTTATCGAAAAACACACACAATCTCTCCTTATCATATGCAACACCTCAACTCGCGCAGCTCGTTCTTTGTAACTCTAGATTTTCGTGATGAGCACTATGCGCTAGCCCTGCCTTTTGGCAAAATGGAAGGAGCAGTATATAGTAGTAGTAGGTACGAAGATTTCAGTAGGAGTGTTAGGTAGTAACATTTAGTAGTAGTAGTAGTAGTATGCAGGAGCATCAGGTAATCATTAGGAATATTAAATAGGAACCTCTACACCACACCACTAGAACTACCTGCTCCCAATGGCCTGTTACGGGTGAGGCACTAAAGGCTAAGAAGTAGCACTGAAGTTCTTTAGTTATGTTGACTCTGTTGCCATGACCATCCCTTTGAGAGGGTTCCAATTGGAACAGGTGTCGGATATAAACATAAGGCTAGACTTAGGAATTTCCCCATTTTCACTCTATATGAATTAAATACCAAGTGACTTTACTGTGGAAATATTCAACAATGATTCTATATAGATGACACAAGTGGCTGCTACACCAAATGGGCTGAAATGGGCTGCCATCTTGTTTGCTGTCAGCTACTAAAATCTGCTGCTGCCAAGAGGGTTCCAATGCAAATCGGCCAAGAAGATATGTGAATAGATTGCTACTCTCGAGTCAACTCTGCTCACTAATATTAAGGATACAATACTGCCCTGTTATCGTAAAGGTGACTAAGCATTTCATCAATAAACTGACCTCCACTTCACGGCAGTTTATGTTACAAATTGCCTAAATAGGTTATAACGACATGTCCAAAAATAAAACTCCCAGGTTTTTTTTTTTAAAGCTGTTATGTGTTATGTGAATACCTAACAAGTAACTATTATAAACAACTTTTTCAATTCTTCAACATAACACAGTAAATATGGCAAACACTGTCCTATCACATTGGTACTAAATCCAGTGGCGATAAAATTATACCCATTTTTTTATATATAATATAATACACAGACATGAAACAACAGCAAAGTCTGGCCCAGTTCTCTCTCTGAAAAGAATTTCTCAAATGCCAGCAAGAGACCAATAGTCGGGATTACGTGGATTTAAAAAAAAAAATTTTGTCAACCTGATCTTGACAGAAGTAACCTTATGTGCTGGCTTGTATTGCAGCCAAATACTGTGTTTAATAGCATACCAGTTTTATGCAGAACTCAAGAAGTATATTCATAATAAAAAAAAAAATTTCTCTTGGCATCTGTTTCCTTAAACCATCATAAAAAATTGATATTTTACAGGAATAAACAGAAGCCAAAATAAAGAATAACATGAATTACCTCTGACAACTGAAAGGGAGGGATTCACAACGTGTATCTCCACAGGAGAACTATCTTTCATCAAAATTAAAGCCGTTCCACTTTTGTGAAATAACGTAACTCATAAAAAAGAAAATCATGTTATTGTGCTTTACAGCACAAGATAAAGGAATCACTTTGGCAAGAATATATATTGTAACAGTAATCTGTATAATATACAGTGTCAATGGTCAACATCAAGTGTGAGGCAAGTTTTTAATAGCACTTAGGTAGCAGTATGACTTACTTTACGAGACCTTCAATGGACTGTTTAGCACTGTGCAATGCACTGGCAGCTTGTTCTTTTACTGCTGCCAATATGTCAGGACCTTCCTCCTGGACATATTCAACAATGAAGCTCAACCGCACCCATGCAACACTCCACACTTCCCCCAAAAACTTTAAAACACCAGCAGTATGAGTCCCAACGGTCGCCACTACTGACATTAATGCTTCATTCTTTCTTAGCTCTTCACACAACACCAACCATTGCTCGTACAAGAAGGTTAGTGAAGATTTGATGGCAAGTAATATTGCCTCCCAGTCAACATTATTGACAATCCATTCATAGCAAAATAGAGTGTTTACTTTCAACCAAATCCATCCCGTTGTTACACTCTCAATAACAGGATCTGTGTAAATACTCAAGTCTCCAGTCTGCTGTTGTAGTGCAGCCCACGCAGCAGAGGCAGCTTCTGCTACCGTAGTACCCAACGTTTGCGCAATTTGCTTTAAGTTTTCAAAACGGACAGCTTCAGTCATGAGACGTGCCAAAACATTTGCATTTTCCACAACCCGGGGTAAGGCAGCAGCAACACCAGAAGAAGAGAAATCACCATCAGTGTAGACGTGGACTGCAACACCAGTAGTTCCCACAAGACACACAAGCAAAATCAGATTTATCCAACCTAGCAGTGACCAACGATTTCCTGAAAAAAAAAAGGTGGTTTTAACCACTTATTTTACTGCATTCACTATTATCTAAATTCATTCAGCTTGTGCCCTATCTGCCAGCATTCTATTTTTTTTATTACACATACCAAACCTAGAAAACAACAGGGACCAATTCTAATCCTATATTCATGCATGACATCAAGAGCAAGTCCTTCGGAAAAAAAAATGTTTCAAAGTAGGAGGATATGGAAGGTGCAAAATCTATATATTTAAGATGCACACTAACCTAGAATAAAAACAGGTTTTAATTCTGTGAAACTTACCAGAAACTTGATACGGAAAACTGGGAATAAGTACTCCTTTACCATAAAAGAGCAAAACAAAATACTGAAATTATGTACAGAACTGTCGTCCAATTACTCTTAAAATCTCGATATCAACCCTTAGCATTTATCACACACGAAAAAAAAGACCTAACAAGCTGACAAAGCACATCAACTTATGTTGCCAATAATATAGTCTCAAAAGTCAATGACTGAACAGTCATTTATCTCCCTTCTAAGTCTCGCACACTGAAACACCACTGAAAATACTATATAAACATCTGTCTAAAAGTAATTTTGAACACTCTACCACAATAGACAGCAGACCTCCCAGCAGAGACATACATATCTAAGGACACCATTTTTCACCCACATCTGCCCAAAGCTGAGGACATACAATAATGCAAACTGCACAAATCTTCCATGCAAAATTTTAATTAAGACGAGAAATGCCAATTTTGATTATGCTAAGAAATGTACTTTCTAACTAACAAAGCACACAACCACAAGATTACAGCAAAGATCAAGAGAAACTGGACAAACGACAGATACCAAGCAATCGGGTGTAAATGTCCAATACTGAACAGACTATGAAGGGACGATGTCACATTCATTTAAGTCAAGAGGCTCCACTGGTACCAAGCTCAGCTCTCCACTATCATGGGGTCAAACAAGCATGCAGCCTCTCGCTTCACTCTTACACAACCAGTCTCCACATCCTGGAAAACTCAGGATCTGGGTTCCCACTGGTAATTAGTTACTAGTCATGGAAAGTCAAATAACCTTTGACAGGCACCTTGCCTAAAGTCTCTTTCACCAAATAATGTCACATTCTGTACTTTCATCACCTTGATTTAACATCACCATGCAACTACTAACTCATGGCAGAAATTCCGGTTCTGCTAAGTCACTGAAATTTGTCAGGAATGACTTTTATTTATTTATTTATTTATTTTTTATTCATACTATTTGCCATTTCCCGCGATAGCGAGGTAGCGTTAAGAACAGAGGACTGGGCCTTTGAGGGAATATCCTCACCTGGCCCTCTTCTCTGTTCCTTCTTTTGGAAAAAAAAAAAAGAAAAAAAAAAAAAAGAAAAAAAGAGGGGAGGATTTCCAGCCCCCCCCGCTCCCTTCCCTTTTAGTCGCCTTCTACGACACGCAGGGAATACGTGGGAAGTATTCTTTCTCCCCTATCTTTATATTTTTTTTTTTTTTTTTTTTTTTTTTTTATACTTTGTCGCTGTCTCCCGCGTTTGCGAGGTAGCGCAAGGAAACAGACGAAAGAAATGCCCCCCCCCCATACACATGTACATACACACGTCCACACACGCAAATATACATACCTACACAGCTTTCCATGGTTTACTTCAGACGCTTCACATGCCTTGCTTCAATCCACTGACAGCACGTCAACCCCTGTATACCACATGACTCCAATTCACTCTATTTCTTGCCCTCCTTTCACCCTCCTGCATGTTCAGGCCCCGATCACACAAAATCTTTTTCACTCCATCTTTCCACCTCCAATTTGGTCTCCCTCTTCTCCTCGTTCCCTCCACCTCCGACACATATATCCTCTTGGTCAATCTCTCCTCACTCATTCTCTCCATGTGCCCAAACCATTTCAAAACACCCTCTTCTGCTCTCTCAACCACGCTCTTTTTATTTCCACACATCTCTCTTACCCTTACGTTACTTACTCGATCAAACCACCTCACACCACACATTGTCCTCAAACATCTCATTTCCAGCACATCCATCCTCCTGCGCACATCTCTATCCATAGCCCACGCCTCGCAACCATACAACATTGTTGGAACCACTATTCCCTCAAACATACCCATTTTTGCTTTCCGAGATAGTGTTCTCGACTTCCACACATTTTTCAAGGCTCCCAAAATTTTCGCCCCCTCCCCCACCCTATGATCCACTTCCGCTTCCATGGTTCCATCCGCTGACAGATCCACTCCCAGATATCTAAAACACTTCACTTCCTCCAGTTTTTCTCCATTCAAACTCACCTCCCAATTGACTTGACCCTCACCCCTACTGTACCTAATAACCTTGCTCTTATTCACATTTACTCTCAACTTTCTTCTTCCACACACTTTACCAAACTCAGTCACCAGCTTCTGCAGTTTCTCACATGAATCAGCCACCAGCGCTGTATCATCAGCGAACAACAACTGACTCACTTCCCAAGCTCTCTCATCCCCAACAGACTTCATATATATATATATATATATATCTTTATGAATATGGAAAAATGCCTCCAAGCATCAGAGAATACTTGGAGAATACATCAAAGACAAACTGATGTTTATAGTGACCCAAGGATTGATACTTAAAACTTTCACTTTACTACTCCAATGATCACAATATCAAACTATATTAATTCAGTATCTACTTAAAAAGCCTCAAACTTCACAGCCTTATAGTTTTCTGCCTCTAGTTGACAGTGCTGCACCCAAATATGCTATAAATCATTTCAAAATTTTACAATAAACTTGCGAGACACAAAGTATTGCTACACTCTTTCCAAATCCACAATCTCATCTAACATTCTAACGAAGAGATAAACGTCCTACCAATGCCACTTCCTCAATGAAACATGTGACCCACATTAAGTCCTTTCACTGTCCAACCACACAACTTACCTTATCCACTCAAACTGAAGCCTCAATTTCTGACGTTCATCTATCTTTAACCTTACCGAGTGGTAAGCATTATATCCAACCTGTTCTCTAGCATACAACCATATTTCCATGCTCTCGACTTCTTTTTGAAGGCATCACAAAAGGGATAACGACACCCACATGCTACTACACAGAGTTAAACCTACTCTCAGGAATGGTTTAAAAAGGTGCTGTTCACACACTTGCATTAAAGTTACAGACACAGAAGCCTCACCTTGCCACATCACACCTGATTTTGCTTTCTTCTGCTTGCGTGGAGAAGTTGGTTTGGGTACTGCACTGTACTGCTTCTCTACGCTCACAGTTCCATTCACTTCTGGCTTCTTGGTCTGAAGAAGGGCTCGCTGCTCAGCTTTCCTTTTTTCCCTGGCCGCTTTCTTTTCTGCTCGTTTTTTGGCTAACTTCTCTTCCTCGGCTCGAGCACGACTTTCTTCCTTTTCTACAAGAAAAAAGACTGTGGTCCAGATTTGTAAACTTTGTGACCCCTTCTTTTATATACGAGTTACCCTTTCTACTGCATTCAATCGAAATGTTGCTGACATTCACATTACTAATGGGATGAGAAGGGAAAACCAATTTTACTCTTAGGCTAGTTATTCTAGAATCATTCATCATGTCTACAAGGAAACTACAATTTTAAACATAGAAGATTCACAAGAAAACATTCTGCAAGATCCTAATTAACCACACAAAAAAATCTAGAAAATCATACAACTAAAGTATTTATTTATTATACTTTGTCACTGTCTCCCACATTAACAAGGTAGCGCAAGGAAACAAACAATAGGATAGCCCAACCCACCCACATAATGTATATACATACACGTCCACACATGCACATATACATACCTATACATTTCAATATATACATACATACAGAAATATACATACATAATTAATAGTCTGCCTTTATTGATTTCCGTCGCCACCCCGTCACACATTAAAAGACACCCCCTTCCCCCCGCATGCGTGTGAGGTAGCTCTAGGAAAAGACAACAAAGGCCACATTCGTTCACACTCGTCTCTAGCTGTCATGTATAATGCACTTAAACCACAGCTCTCTTTCCACATCCAGGCCCCACAAAACCTTCCTTGGTTTACCCCAGATGCTTCACATGCCCTAGTTCAATCCACTGACAGTGCGTCGACCCCGGTATACATCATTACAATTCACTATTCCTTGCACGCTTTTCACCCTCCTGCATGTTCAGGCCCCGATCGCTCAAAATCTTTTTCACTCCATCCTTCCACCTCCAATTTGTTCTCCCACTTCTCATTCCCTCCACCTCTGACACATATATCCTCTTTGTCAATCTTTCCCCACTCATTCTCTCCATGTGACCAAACCATTTCAATACACCCTCTTCTGCTCTCTCAACCACTCTTCTTTTTATTACCACACCTCTCTCTTACCCTAAAGTACTAAAGTACTTGTTTTAAAAGGGGAAACCTCCCTACAGCCTGACGGTTTTCAAACGATGCCTGCTACGCAGTCCTAGATACAGTACACAAGCCAAACAACTCATACTATATTTAAGAGTCTCCAAAAAGACTTTCTTTACCAACTTATGAGATCTATCGATAAAAGATCTAGGATACTTTAACTGGGATCCAACAAAATATATCTTCTTGAACAAACATTGGTAGGCTTTCTGTATATGTACCTTCCAAAAAACTGCTAAAGAACATGAGCAGAATTAGCACATTTGGAACAATAGGTACTTCACACCCATTTTAATAATATCACAAATTCCAGTCTTGTTTAACCACACAGCTAGACAAAAATGACACACAATTACTCCTCAGCATAAACACGAGTAATATTCGCTCACCTTTCCCTTTTCTTATTAAGACAGAGGTTATATTTGCCCACCTTTTTTCTTTTCTTATCAGAACATATTAATATTTGCTCACCTTTCTCTTTTCTTAATTTTTCCTGCTTTTCGTTTTCCATCTGAGTCTGCAGTTTCTTCAGGTGTCCCACAATGTTCCGTGCAGCAGCTTCACACTCCCTCTGGTTAAGGCAATCTCCAGCAATCTTCCTTAGTTTGGCGTTAAGTGGGTTACCCTTCAAGTCCAGCCACTTTAGGCTCCGCAGTTGGCAGAATGAAACGGGTAAATTTGCAAGCTGTAAAACAAAAAACAATCAACAGGAATGCAACACATTTTTTCTACACAAAAAAAATTCTTGTGAATTAAGAGAATAACATATGTGTACAAACGAGGCCATCGTTTGTCTGTTCCAGACATCTCCTGCCCCAGAAGCTCCTTCTATGGGCTACCATAGCATTAAGAAAATCAGTCACATCCCTTGGGTGTGCCCACGGTTAACAAAGTGCTGTGTTATATACACATCTCTGAGGAGAGTGCATCACATCTTCAATGTGGACATTGCATCTTAGATGTGTGGGGGTTTAGAGGTGTGCTGAATGTGTTCATAATGTTGGGGAGACAGGAAGCTTCAAGAATGCAGGTATAATATTTATATTCTTTTATACTATACTTTGTCGCTGTCTCCTGCGTTAGCGAAGTGGCGCAAGGAAACAGACAAAAGAATGGCCAAACCCACCCACATACACATGTATATACATACACATCCACACATGCAAATATACATACCTATACATTTCAACGTATATATATTTTTTTTTTTTTTTTGCTTTGTCGCTGTCTCCCGCGTTTGCGAGGTAGCGCAAGGAAACAGACGAAAGAAATGGCCCAACCCACCCCCATACACATGTATATACATACATCCACACACGCAAATATACATACCTACACAGCTTTCCATGGTTTACCCCAGACACTTCACATGCCTTGATTCAATCCACTGACAGCACGTCAACCCCGGTATACTACATCGCTCCAATTCACTCTATTCCTTGCCCTCCTTTCACTTCACCCTCCTGCATGCTCAGGCCCCGATCACACACACACACACATATATATATATATATTATATATATATATATATATATTTTTTTTTTCATACTATTCGCCATTTCCCGCATTAGCGAGGTAGCGTTAAGAACAGAGGACTGGGCCTTTGAGGGAATATCCTCATATGGCCCCCTTCTCTGTTCCTTCTTTTGGAAAATTTAAAAAAAAATGAGAGGGGAGGATTTCCAGCCCCCCGCTCCCTTCCCTTTTAGTCGCCTTCTACGACATGCAGGGAATACGTGGGAAGTATTCTTTCTCCCCTATATATATTTATCTATTTATTCACTTTGCCCCGTCGCCGCCCCCCGCGCCAGCGAGGTAGTGCAAGGAAACAGACGAAAGAATGGCCCAACCCACCCACATACACATGTATATACATACACGTCCACACACACCACATACATACCTATACATCTCAACGTATACATATATATACACACACAGACATATACATATATACCCATGTACATAATTCATACTGTCTGCCTTTATTCATTCCCATCGCCACCCCGCCACACATGGAATAACAACATCCTTCCCCCTCATGTGTGTGAGGTAGTGCTAGGAAAAGACAACAAAGGCCCTATTCGTTCACACTCAGTCTCTAGCTGTCATGTGATAATGCCCTGAAACCACAGCTCCCTTTCCACATCCAGGCCCCACAGAACTTTCCATGGTTTACCCCAAACGCTTCACATGCCCTGGTTCAATCCATTGACACCATGTCGACCCCAGTATACCACATCGTTCCAATTCACTATATATATATATATATATATATATATATATATATATATATATATATATATATATATTTTTTTTTTTTCAAACTATTCGCCATTTCCCGCGTTAGCGAGGTAGCATTAAGAACAGAGGACTGGGCCTTTTTTGGAATATCCTCACCTGGCCCCCTCTGTTCCTTCTTTTGGAAAATTAAAAAAAAAAAAAAGAGGGGAGGATTTCCAGCCCCCCGCTCCCTTCCCTTTTAGTCGCCTTCTACGACACGCAGGGAATACGTGGGAAGTATTCTTAATCCCCTATCCCCAGGGATAATATATATATATATATATATATATATATATATATATTTTTTTTTTTTTTCATACTATTCGCTATTTCCCGCGATAGCGAGGTAGCGTTAAGAACAGAGGACTGGACCTTTGAGGGAATATCCTCACCTGGCCCTCTTCTCTGTTCCTTCTTTTGGAAAAAAAAAAAAAAAAAAAAAAAATATATTTTTTCAAACTATTCACCATTTCCCGCGTTAGTGAGGTAGCGTTAAGAACAGAGGACTGGGCCATTGAGGGAATATCCTCACCTGGCCCCCTTCTCTGTTCCTTCTTTTGGAAAATTAAAAAAAATTGAGAGGGGAGGATTTCCAGCCACCCGCTCCTACCCCTTTTAGTCGCCTTCTACGACACGCAGGGAATACGTGGGAAGTATTCTTTCTCCCCTATATATATATATATATATATATATATATATATACACACACACACACAGACATACATATATACACGTACATAATTCATACTTGCTGCCTTTATTCATTCCCGTCGCCAACCCACCACACATGAAATGACATACCCACCCGCATGCGCACGAGGTAGCACGAGGAAAAGACAAGGCCACATTCGTTCACACTCAGTCTCTAGCTGTCATGTATAATGCACCGAAACCACAGCTCCCTTTACACATCCAGGCCCCACAAAACTTCCATGGTTTACCCCAGATGCTTCACATGCCCTGGTTCAATCCATGTGTGACGGAGTGGCAACAGGAATGGATAAAGGCAGGAAATATGAATATGTGCATGTGTATATGTATGTATATGTCTGTGTATGTATATGTATGTATACACTGAAATGTATAGGTATGTATATGTGCATGTGTGGGCATTTGTGTATATACATGTGCATGGGTTGGGCCATTCTTTCGTCTGTTTCATTGCACTACCTCGCAAACATGGGAGACAGTGACAAAGTATAATAAAAAATAATATACATTATATATTAAACTTTGTCAGTCTCCCGCATTAGCGAGGTAGTGCAAGGAAACTGACAAAAGAATGGCCCAACCCATCCACATACACACGTATATACATACACGTCCACACACGCACATACATACCTACACATAACATACATATATATACATAAACAGGCATATATATGAAATGACAACCCCCTTCCCCCGCAAGCACAGGAGGTAGCACTAGGAAAAGACAATAAAGACCACAATCATTCACACCCAGTCTCTAGCTGTCATGTATAATGCACTGAAACCACAGCTCCCTTTCAACATCCAGGCCCCACAGAACTTTCAACGGTTTACCCCAGACGCTTCACATGCCCTGGTTCAATCCACTGACAGCATTTCGACCCCCGTATACCACATCGTTCTAATTCACTATTCCTTGCAAGCCTTTCACCCTCCTGCATGTTCATGCCCCGATCACTCACTTTCCACCTCCAATTTGGTCTCCCACTTCTCCTCATTCCCTCCACCTCTGACACATATATCCTCTTTGTCAATCTTTCCTTACTCATTCTCTCCATCATACTAAACCATTTCAAAACACCCTCCTCTGCTCTCTCAACCACACTTTTTATTACCACATCTCTCTTACCCTTTCATTACTTACTCGATCAAACCAACTCACACCACATACTGTCCTCAAACATCTCATTTCCAACACATCCACCCTCCTCTACACAACTCTATCTATAGCCCATGCCTTGCAACCATAGAGCATTGTTGGAACCACTATTCTGTCAAACATAACCCATTTTTGCTTTCTGAGATAAATGTTCTCGCCTTCCACACATTTTTTCAATGCTCCCAGAACTTTCGCCCCCTCCCCCACCCTGTGACTCACTTCTGCTTCCATGGTTCCATCCACTGCCAAATCCACTCCCAGATATCTAAAACACTTCACTTACTCCAGTTTTTCTCCTCTCAAACTTGCCTCCCAATTGATTTGTTCCTCAACGCTACTGTACCTAATAACCTTCATATTTACATTTACTCTCAGCTTTCTCCTTTCACATACTTTACCACAGTCAGTCACCAGCTTCTGCAGTTTCTCACTCATATCAGCCACCAATGCTGTATCATCAGCGAACAACAACTGACACTTCCCAAGCTCTCATCCACAACAGACTGCATACTTGCCCCTCTCTCCAAAACTCTTTCGTTCATCTCCCTAACAACCACATCCATAAACAAATTAACCATGGAGACATCACGCACCCCTGCTGCAAACTGACATTCACCAAGAACCAATCACTTTCCTCTCTTCCTACTTGTACACATGCCTTACATCCTCGATAAAAACTTTTCACTGCCTCTAACAACTTGCCTTCCACACCATAGATTCTTAATACCTTCCACAGAGTATCTCTATCAACTCTATCATATGCCTTCTCCAGATCCATAAATGCTACATACAAATCCATCCGGTTTTCTAAGTATTTCTCACATTCTTCAAACCTGATCCACACATCCTCTACCACTTCTGAAACCATACTGCTCTTCCCCAATCTGATGCTCTGTACATGCCTTCACCCTCTCAATCAATACCCTCTCATGTAATTTCCCAGGAATACTCAACAAACTTATACCTCTGTAATTTGAGCACTCACCCTTATCCCCTTTGCCTTTGTACAATGGTACTATGCATGCATTCTGCCAATCATCAGGCACCTCACTTTGAGTCATACATTAAATATCCTTACCAACCAGTCAACAACAGTCACCCCCTTGTAATAAATTCCACTGCAATACCATCCAAACCCGCTGCCTTGCCAGCTTTCATCTTCTGCAAAGCTTTTACTACCTCTTCTCTCTTTACCAAATCATTCTCCCTAACCCTCTCACTTTGCACACCACCTAGACCAAAATACCCTATATCTGCCACTCTATCATCTAACACATTCAACAAAACTTCAAAATACTCACTACATCTCCCATCACCACTAGTTATCACCTCCCCATTAGCCCACTTCACCGATGTTCACATTAGTTCTCTTGACTTGCGCACTTTATTTACCTCATTCCAAAACATCTTTTTATTCTCCCTAAAATTCAATGATACTCTCTCACCCCAACTCTCATTTGCCCTCTCTTTCACCTCTTGCACCTTTCTGTTGACCTCCTGCCTCTCTTTTATACATCTCCCAGTCATTTGCACTATTTCCCTGCAAATATCATCCAAATGCCTCTCTTCTCTTTCACTAATAATCTTACTTCATCCCAACACTCAATACCCTTTCTAATCTGCCCACCTCCCATGTGATAATATAAATAATTATAACAATTCTGTTTCCCCTTTTAGAAAGTTTAAATACAAGGAGGGGGAGGGTTTCTAGCCCCCCCACTCCCGTCCCCTTTAGTCGCCTTCTATGACACACAGGGAATGTGTGGGAAGTATTCTTTCTCCCCTATCCCCAGGCTGTGGTTTTGGTGCATTATACATGACAGCTAGAGTGAGTATGAACGAATGTGGCCTTTGTTGTCCTTTCCTAGAGCTACCTCGCACGTGTGTGGAGGGAAGGGGGAGTCATTTCAGGTGTGGCGGGGTGGCAACGGGAATGAATAAAGGTAGCACATACATGTGTATCTATGTACATGTCTGTGTATGTACATCTATGTACACGTTGAAATGTATAGGTATGTATATGTGCATGTGTGGACATGTATGTATATACATGAGTATTTTGGGTGGGTTGGGCCATTCTTTCATCTGCTTCCTTGCGCTACCTCACTAACGTGGGAGACAGCGACAAAGTAGAATAAACTCATGATAGCAGTGGCTGGAGCCATGGAATTGGAAGTGAGTCACAAGGTGTGGGAAGGGGCAAAGGTTCTGGGAATGTTGAAGAATGTGTGGAAGGCGAGAATGTTATCTCGGAGAGCAAAAATGGGTATGTTTGAAGGAATAGTGGTTCCAACAATGTTATATGGTTGTGAGGCATGTGCTACAGATAGGGTTGTGCAGAGGAGGGTGGATGTGTTGGAAATGAAATGTTTGAGGGCAATATGTGGTGGGAGGTGGTTTGGTCGAGTAAGTAACGAAAAGGTAAGAGATGTGTGGCTATAAAAAGAGTGTGGTTGAAAGAGCAGAAGAGGGTGTATTGAAATGGTTTGATCACATGGAGAGAATGAGTAAGGAAAAAATTGACAAAGAGAATGTATGTGTTAGAGGTAAAGGTAATGAGAAGTGTGAGTACAAATTGGAGGTGGAAAGATGGGGTGAAAAAGATTTTGAGCAATCAGGGCCTGAACATACAGGAGGGTGAAAGGCATGCAAGGAATAGAGTGAATTGGAACAATGTGGTATACCGTGGTCGACGTGCTGTCAATGGATTGAATCAGGGTATGTGAAGCATCTGGGGTAAACACGGAAATTTTTATGGGGTCTGGATGTGGATAGGGAGCTGTGGTTTCAACGCATTACACATGAAAGCTATTGACTGAGTGAACGAATATGGCCTTTTTGTCTTTTCCTAGTGCTAATTCACAGGGGGGTGCTATTTCATGTGTGTTGGGTGGAAATGGATGAAGGCAGCAAGTATGAATATGTACATGTGTAGATATGTATATGTGTGTACGTATATGTATGTATACATTGAAATGTATAAGTATGTATATGTGCGTGTGTGGGCATTTGTGTATATACATATGCATGTGGTTGGGTTAGGGCAATTCTTTCATGTTTCCTTGCGCTACCTCGCTAATGCGGGAGACTGCAATTATTATAAATAAAATAATAAAACTGTAGTTATAATCCATGAAACCTTTGAGAATCATTCTAAATTCTACAGAATGGGAGCAAAGAGGAATCAGACTCAATACAAACAGAACCAGTCACTTTCCCTCAAACACATGGTTTCTGGTGGCTAAGCACCAAGTCTGACCATAATGACCAGACAACTGGAGCTGAATAAATTACTGGATGAAAACAAGTGCTTCTACTATATGGACTTTAAGTGCAAAAAGTTTTCAGGTTTTGTCTCTAAAAATATTCACCGAACTTTCTTACTATTAATGTATCATATTTAGGTTTTGTTAATGATGACTATTCACTACCGATTCCTAATGGCTGATATTGATAAAAATCTTCCATTCCCAAAGACATTTTGCTTTAACAGATAACCGATTTCACCAGAGCCTGAGGATATTTAAACCTACTAATAGGATTCACTAAAATTTTGGAATGGCGAATGACCACAGGAGGTAATGAGGAAAGTGACGTGCTTGTCAAAAACCAAGTTACCAAACACAAAATAATGAAAAATTACAAAAAACATGATCGAACCTGATTGTTGTAGAGGTCAAGATGTTTCAAATTTTGCAGTTTAAAGAAATTATCTGGAATTTCCTTCAACTTGTTTGATCCCAGTTCCAGGTGGGTGATGTTGCCCAAAGACTGGGCAAAGCTGGACGGCAAAGTCGTAAGCTGGTTGTTGGACAGGTCAATTTTCGTGGCCTTTGGTAATGCTGCCTGTGAGGATAAAAATTGTTAAGGTAAGAATAAGAAACCTTATTTCTTGCAACTATTTTTCACAATTATCTATGAATACTAAATAGATCATTAATGTAAAAAGGTAAATAAATTTTTTTTACAATCATTCATTTCAAAGACAGGGATATTATGTAATAACTTGCTACTTCAAAATATTTTAATTAGTCTTTCAATGTTATCCGAGGCTCAACCATTGTCTATCCCTCCATTCATAATGTCAATTAATTCCATTATACACATGATGGAATAATACCATATTCAAAATCATGCTTCGTGATCTGATAGTGTAAATCCAATATGACAGCTGGATGTAATATCAATATGCTACTGCTTCAAACTTTATATTTCTTCCTTGTAAGTTAAAGCCTATATTACTTGCCTCTAGATTGTTTTATTACTCTTATGATGCCATTTTATTGCAGATAAAAAAAATAGTTTATTTCAACTCCTAAGTAAACAGTTGTAAAAGTCATATACATCACAGAAAAATAAGGGGTTAACGTGCATTAGGTAGGAGTAATAGGTTAACATCAGACACATTAGGTCGAAGAAATCTACAGGAACATTAGGTAGAAGCCTCTGGAAATGTTGTGCTAAAGCTGCGCTTTGCTAGTGGCCATTAAGAGCGAGGTTCTAAAGGCAAAATAAGTGGCACCGGAGTTTATAAGTTAGGAGGCTTTTGTGGCCAACCCCCTTGAGGATATTCCCAAAGGAAACGTGCCAGAGATATACACATAAAACAGACCGCAAAAGTAGACAATTCATAAAAAATTAATAGTAATATGAGAATGTTAGCTATGCTTCCTTGCTGTTGATATCTAACTTAAAATTCAACATTCTGGTAAAAAATATGCGTCGAAACCACAACTAAGCATCATGTAACGACGCATGTCGACATGCCAGTGACAGGAAATGGACGTACAATCTCCAGCAGAAGGCTAATTTAAAGCTGTCATCTTTCTGCTATTTATCTTTGCTTAAAAAAAAAAAATGTTCGATAAGGTTCTTGTACACAAGATTTTTTGTACAAGTGTATTACCTACTTTTTACGTAAAGTTAACCCGTATTTCCCCAATGTTGATAGCCCGCAAATCTACTGCCCAAGTTTATAAAATCTAGCATTCGAATTCAATACGCATTAATGTATTTTCAACCCTAGGCGAATATAGTAGAAATTCATCAAATATTCAATTAAAGTCAATAAAGACGGAAGTAATGCCTACTGTCGGCATAATAGCACCAGACCCCAGCAATGCCGGTACATCCGTCGGCAAAATAAAATGACCGTCTTTCCCGTCCTGAACAGACATTCCAGCGACAGGTCGTCCGTCTAGCGAGAAGACGACACCCCCTAAACACGACCCCAAGCCAGAGGGGACCTATAGCCACTACAAACGACCCCTTTTAAAAACCCAGGTCGTCCAGTGGAGTTCAAAGGTCGTATTAGAAAAAAGGGGGTGTCGTCCCGTCGTTGCCTCGAGGGTAATATACACGACCCTAAAGGAGGGCGGGAGCTTTAGGCCTCAAGTGACCCAAACAGTACCTTCAACTCCCACCAGATGGCATCCACCCGCTAACCCCCATACAAACGACCCAACCCAACCCCTCCTATACCACACCCCCCTCAAACCACCTGGGCAATTTAAATGTCCCCTTAAAGACCATTTAAAGGCAAAAACACCAAAAAAAATGGCCCCCCAAAACTCACTATCTCCTTGACGGGCACTTCGGTCAGGTTCATCATACTGAGGTCCAGCTCATTGTCCGTCAGCTTGTCCCGCAGGTGGTTCTTCGCCATATTGACGGGGTGCGCGAGGGGGAATCGAACGAGTGAGACGAGTGAGAGCACCGGCGAGTGAGTGAGAGTGAGAGGAGAACTTAGAGGGTCACTATCAACCCACCCCAAAATCCTGGCCCGACTGAGGGCTGATGTGTAACTTGTGGACCGGAAAGTCTCCACCGTTGCCATATCTCCAACATAACAATGAATAAACTATTACTTTAAACCCTCTCTTTAATCGTAACTACATCTTAAAAAATATATAAATAATTTGATTACATTATCATTCATTAATAATCATGATCAAACCCATGAAAAAATAAATTAATTCACGACGTTACGATGATGTGACACACAAAACATGGACGCCTCGCCTTGCGCTTCGTTTACTAACAAACATTTGACAACTCTCATGGCGGTCCCGAAGTTCTCTTTAAACTTCAATTATCAATTAATAATCCAAAGATGCCATTAATGATTCATTAGGCTCATTTGGGAAGGATATAGATGGTTAATCATACGATCACACGTACCGTGTCGAAATCCGTGATCCTTATTGTAACATATATATATATATATATATATATATATATATATATATATATATATATATATATATATATATATATATATATATGTGTGTGTGTGTGTGTGTGTATATGTGTGTGTGTGTGTGTGTATGTGTGTGTGTGTGTGTATAAACTGTTTAAATGGCTCAACTACTGCTTTGATAATTACCTTGTTACCCCAACGTCATTCGTTCATTCTTTAAGGCAACTTCAAAACTTTATTTTTTCCCTGAATACATTAATTATAATCCCCCATCGGCATACAGTTAATTACACTATAATTAAATAAATCGTAGAGATAAATAACTACCAAGTTAATGTATATATTGTAGGTGTAACAATGGAGGAATCATTTCATAAATAAAGTCTTGTTAAAATACAACCATGCCTTCAATAACTCATATATATAAAATAAATAAATAATGATAAATATAATAATTAGTTTCCTAAATAAAGCTAGGCATTAGAGGAGCAATTTCTTTTATTTACGTTTAATAGTTTGCTTTTGATCAAAGTTAATGGATTTTGATGAACTGACTGTTGGTTATTGATAAATAAAAACATCACAGCCGATTAGGAATATACATTTAATATAAATTTTTCACCCTTTAATATGTATAATGTGTATAGTGTCCATCTAACCATTAACGACCATTCAAACTTGTTAGCAGGTCATTTAATAGAACAATATACTCAAGGGTAGTTCAACGTCCATAGATAAATGTAACTAAATCAATTATTCAGGAAATAAATAATGTATATAAATTGCACGATACCATATACATTTCAATTGCGTCTGCTCATTCGAGGCTAAAATGGTTAGGGTGATTTAAACCACCATTAATTCGGTAGTTAATGGTCATTTATCAGAAAGAGGATAATACACAAAATAATATAAACAAAAATTAGTGAAAATTAGTTTTAATTATGTCGTCTGCTAAATGGCAGGAAACAATTTTAATTATTCCAATTTTTTTTCGAAATATGGGCGCCCCCCCTTCTTCCTAGACCCCCCTGATGTATATAGAAGCCATTATATATATTTATAACACCTTGTTTATATGGGTAGCTTCTTAGTTATATAAATAATCCCGGAAGACGGTTAAATAAGGTGTGAATAGGAAGGTATAATCCGAAAAATTTTAATACCTTTTTTCCCCCTTTATTTCTAACTTCTGATTAATTAAATAAATCTATAATGAATCCAAAAATTAAATAAATTTATAATAAATCCAACGTATTGTGGAGGGATGGGGGACAAGCCGCCATTGTCGGCAAAATAAAGGGAAACATGTCGCCACTGACCTAGATTTGGTTACCTTGGTCAATCATACTTTCACCTTTTGGTCGAGCCAATTAATAATTTCCTACTTTGGACGATAGATATTTCACCGTCTTGTCTATCGGCGACCCCTGGGAATTTATATATATAAATTTTTTATTTATATTTCGCAGTGGCTTCTAAGAATGGTGGTAATTTATGCATTAATTTGCATATGAGAAAGTGTGTGTGTGTGTTTACGGCAATGTATTACCTGTAAAACAAGCGCGTAGCGCTCACCACACATCACATCTAACAAATAACATGATATATCCATGCCTGATATACCCAGCCGTATTTAAAGTGCCCGAATATACCCATTATATCATAAAATATATCAGATATGATCACCCAAGATGGCAGGTAGCAACAAGGGCGTATCGGCTGGGGCAGGGACATTATCATTTTCCCCCCAGTACGATCAACGACGGAGACTTTTTTTTACACCACTTAAGACGCTTAGTAACGCCGTCAAGGCCTTTTTTTTTAACTAAACTATATATCTTGATATATACACGGAACCTTAAGTGTTCTCTATGTTCACTTAGGAATTATATAAATGATAAGATAATCAAGATAACCCGTTAATAATCACGTCGTGCATTAGTGATTGGCTCAAGGTAAAACATTACAGGGACTTGTTGCCGACTCGGCGTCGTTCGTCCTCCAGAAAATAAACCGTGTGGCGTGCGCACGCGCATAGCAACACACGATTTCGTGCCGCTCTCTTATATAAACCGATAACTAATCCATTTAAACGCCATAAAGACGTTATATATCACCGATATCTTATTAATAAAATGATAAAGACTTTATTTCATTATTAGGGACATAGTTTTTGCCTTTGAGGGAAAAGTAAAATGACGTTTAAAATATTTTAGCCCCGTTGCCACATCAAAATAAAAAAAGCAATATGGCGGCATTTATGACGCGGAGTGACATTGATAATGGCCAGTTAGCCACCTCTGTTGACAGAAAGGGACAGGAGAGGAGACAGGAAGGAAAGATTTATATAATATGGCTGGATCGGGTATTT
>NC_092284.1:3300389-3315389 GCF_036320965.1 Panulirus ornatus
AAGTCGACTTCTAATCGCAATCTTACTTAATATATTAAGTCATGGACTTAAGTGTGATGTCACACTTATACTTAAATCGTAGTAGCTGGGAAGTGACGACCGGTAAACGAGAAAATAAAAATAGTTGGTGTTCGTCCAAAATGGCGGACGGCACACCTCCCTCATTTAACGCCATCCCCAGCGAAGGGACGGCGTCTCATCTACCTTCTACTATGTCCAATATACTCATGAATATATCCCGGATAGACTCACCTTATCTGTCAGGGGTATATCCGCACAGGGTATGTCTGGGAGGCAAAATAAGTGGAGTATGTCCGTCTCTGGTGGTCGCCTGAGCACTGAGCCTCGACCCAAGAGACGAGGGGGTCTCATGGCGGCCTCGCCTTGGTAACACTGCCAGTACCTCTCGAAATGTCGTGTTGGTAACACTGCCGGTACTTTGGGCCCCTCATCACCTTTTAAAATAAAATAAAAAAAATGGTTTTTAATTACTAATTAATCTACGGCCAAAAAAATAGAGGGGGATTAATTAAATGGCGGTTTACTTCCATTCGCTCTAATTAATCAATTCACTACTTTAATATTTATATATATCTTAAATCTTGGTTCATTTATTTCTCGTACGTAATTTGCATTATAATATTTTTTTCTGACGTTTAATTAATTATATTAAAGATTCTCGAACGAAGGTAATTAAGGATATTAAAGGGTATTTAAGTAAGCATTGATCGTACGTCCGGCAGGTGGTCGCTCGCTCGCTCCCCCCAAGTAGAAACTTTCTCCACCCGCGTCCCGGCAACCAGGTGTCTAATTTATATATATATCTTTCCTTTGCAAACCCCGTCGTCTAGATACCCTTGAGCTGAAAGAGCAAATATCTTGGCCATTTTTATAAATAAATAAGAAGCCTCGTCGTCGTCGCTGCCAAATGCAGTAAAAGAACATCTACGGGGTAGCAATATGGCGGGAAAATGGACGACAGAAATGGCTAATTATTATCTCTTTCGTCTGGAGGGAATAATTACCTTGGAATAAACCAAATTATCGACACTGGATGATATACTTGCATCATACACCAACATACTCAACCTACTTGCTGAAATATCGCCTCACACCAACATACTGCCTGATTTATCTTTCACCAACATATTGTTATGTCACCAACATACTGTTCTCTTTCACCAACATACTGTTATCTGTCACCAACATACTGTTATCTGTCACCAACATACTGTTATCTGTCACCAACATACTGTTATCTGTCACCAACATACTGTTATCTGTCACCAACATACTGTTACCTGTCACCAACATACTGTTGTCACCAATATACTGTTATCTGTCACCAACATACTGTTATCTGTCACCAACATACTGTTATCTGTCACCAATATACTGTTATCTTTCACCAACATATTGTTATGTCACCAACATACTGTTATCTGTCACCAACATACTGTTATCTGTCACCAACATACTGTTATCTGTCACCAACATACTATTATCTGTCACCAACATACTGTTATCTGTCACCAACATACTGTTATCTGTCACCAACATACTGTTATCTGTCACCAACATACTGTTATCTGTCACCAACATACTGTTATCTGTCACCAACATACTGTTATCTGTCACCAACATACTGTTATCTGTCACCAACATACTGTTATCTCTCACCAACATACTGTTATCTGTCACCAACATACTGTTATCTATCACCAACATACTGTTATCTATCACCAACATACTGTTATCTGTCACCAACATACTGTTATCTATCACCAACATACTGTTATCTATCACCAACATACTGTTATCTGTCACCAACATACTGTTATCTGTCACCAACATACTGTTATCTCTCACCAACATACTGCACGACCCAATTATCATACGAGTATTATGTACATTAAATCATATTACACATTACATGCACCAGTCTGGTATTATATGTACAGAAAAGTAGTACATGTACTTAAAATAATTTACATCTCTTCATTATAAGACGTTACTGATCACTGAACCACAGATAATTCTTCTATGTAAATACACTTACATATATTTACATTTACATGTGGGGGGATACAAACTGGAAATTATTGAAAATACAAATACAGGATAAATGTTATTATTACAAAATAATGCTCAAATATATATATATATATATATATATATATTTTTTTTTTTTTATACTTTGTCGCTGTCTCCCGCGTTTGCGAGGTAGCGCAAGGAAACAGACGAAAGAAATGGCCCAACTCACCCCCATACACATGTATATACATACGTCCACACACGCAAATATACATACCTACACAGCTTTCCATGGTTTACCCCAGACGCTTCACATGCCTTGATTCAATCCACTGACAGCACATCAACCCCGGTATACCACAACGATCCAATTCACTCTATTCCTTGCCCTCCTTTCACCCTCCTGCATGTTCAGGCCCCGATCACACAAAATCTTTTTCACTCCATCTTTCCACCTCCAATTTGGTCTCCCTCTTCTCCTTGTTCCCTCCACCTCCGACACATATATCCTCTTGGTCAATCTTTCCTCACTCATCCTCTCCATGTGCCCAAACCACTTCAAAACACCCTCTTCTGCTCTCTCAACCACGCTCTTTTTATTTCCACACATCTCTCTTACCCTTACGTTACTCACTCGATCAAACCACCTCACACCACACATTGTCCTCAAACATCTCATTTCCAGCACATCCATCCTCCTGCGCACAACTCTATCCATAGCCCACGCCTCGCAACCATACAACATTGTTGGAACCACTATTCCTTCAAACATACCCATTTTTGCTTTCCGAGATAATGTTCTCGACTTCCACACATTCTTCAAGGCCCCCAGAATTTTCGCCCCCTCCCCCACCCTATGATCCACTTCCGCTTCCATGGTTCCATCCGCTGCCAGATCCACTCCCAGATATCTAAAACACTTCACTTCCTCCAGTTTTTCTCCATTCAAACTCACCTCCCAATTGACTTGACCCTCAACCCTACTGTACCTAATAACCTTGCTCTTATTCACATTTACTCTTAACTTTCTTCTTCCACACACTTTACCAAACTCAGTCACCAGCTTCTGCAGTTTCGCACATGAATCAGCCACCAGCGCTGTATCATCAGCGAACAACAACTGACTCACTTCCCAAGCTCTCTCATCCCCAACAGACTTCATACTTGCCCCTCTTTCCAAAACTCTTGCACTCACCTCCCTAACAACCCCATCCATAAACAAATTAAACAACCATGGAGACATCACACACCCCTGCCGCAAACCTACATTCACTGAGAACCAATCACTTTCCTCTCTTCCTACACGTACACATGCCTTACATCCTCGATAAAAACTTTTCACTGCTTCTAACAACTTTCCTCCCACACCATATATTCTTAATACCTTCCACAGAGCATCTCTATCAACTCTATCACATGCCTTCTACAGATCCATAAATGCTACATACAAATCCATTTGCTTTTCTAAGTATTTCTCACATACATTCTTCAAAGCAAACACCTGATCCACACATCCTCTACCACTTCTGAAACCACACTGCTCTTCCCCAATCTGATGCTCTGTACATGCCTTCACCCTCTCAATCAATACCCTCCCATATAATTTACCAGGAATACTCAACAAACTTATACCTCTGTAATTTGAGCACTCACTCTTATCGCCTTTGCCTTTGTACAATGGCACTATGCACGCATTCCGCCAATCCTCAGGCACCTCACCATGAGTCATACATACATTAAATAACCTTACCAACCACTCAACAATACAGTCACCCCCTTTTTTTAATAAATTCCACTGCAATACCATCCAAACCTGCTGCCTTGCCGGCTTTCATCTTCCGCAAAGCTTTCACTACCTCTACTCTGTTTACCAAATCATTTTCCCTAACCCTCTCACTTTGCACACCACCTCGACCAAAACACCCTATATCTGCCACTCTATCATCAAACACATTCAACAAACCTTCAAAATACTTACTCCATCTCCTTCTCACATCACCACTACTTGTTATCACCTCCCCATTTGCGCCCTTCACTGAAATTCCCATTTGCTCCCTTGTCTTACGCACTTTATTTACCTCCTTCCAGAACATCTTTTTATTCTCCCTAAAATTTAATGATACTCTCTCACCCCAACTCTCATTTGCCCTTTTTTTCACCTCTTGCACCTTTCTCTTGACCTCCTGTCTCTTTCTTTTATACATCTCCCACTCAATTGCATTTTTTCCCTGCAAAAATCGTCCAAATGCCTCTCTCTTCTCTTTCACTAATACTCTTACTTCTTCATCCCACCACTCACTACCCTTTCTAATCAACCCACCTCCCACTCTTCTCATGCCACAAGCATCTTTTGCGCAATCCATCACTGATTCCCTAAATACATCCCATTCCTCCCCCACTCCCCTTACTTCCATTGTTCTCACCTTTTTCCATTCTGTACTCAGTCTCTCCTGGTACTTCCTCACACAGGTCTCCTTCTCAAGCTCACTTACTCTCACCACCCTCTTCACCCCAACATTCACTCTTCTTTTCTGAAAACCCATACAAATCTTCACCTTAGCCTCCACAAGATAATGATCAGACATCCCTCCAGTTGCACCTCTCAGCACATTAACATCCAAAAGTCTCTCTTTCGCACGCCTGTCAATTAACACGTAATCCAATAACGCTCTCTGGCCATCTCTCCTACTTACATAAGTATACTTATGTATATCTCGCTTTTTAAACCAGGTATTCCCAATCATCAGTCCTTTTTCAGCACATAAATCTACAAGCTCTTCACCATTTCCATTTACAACACTGAACACCCCATGCATACCAATTATTCCCTCAACTGCCACATTACTCACCTTTGCATTCAAATCACCCATCACTATGACCCGGTCTCGTGCATCAAAACCACTAACACACTCATTCAGCTGCTCCCAAAACACTTGCCTCTCTTGATCTTTCTTCTCATGCCCAGGTGCATATGCACCAATAATCACCCACCTCTCTCCATCAACTTTCAGTTTTACCCATATTAATCGAGAATTTACTTTCTTACACTCTATCACATACTCCCACAACTCCTGTTTCAGGAGTATTGCTACTTCTTCCCTTGCTCTTGTCCTCTCACTAACCCCTGACTTCACTCCCCAGACATTTCCAAACCACTCTTCCCCTTTACCCTTATATATATATATATATATATATATATATATATATATATATATATATATATATATATATATATATATATATATATATATACACACACACACACACATATATATATATATATATATATATATATATATATATATATATATATATATATATATATATATATATATATATATATATATATATATATTGCGCCAGGAATGGCTTCACCCACCCACATACACATGGATATACATAAACGTCCACACATGCACATATACATACATACACATTACAACGTATACATACATATACATACACAGACATATACATATATACACATGTACATAGTCACACTTGCTGCCTTCATCCATTCCCGTCGCCACCCCGCCACACACAAAATAGCATATATATATATATATATATATATATATATATATATATATATATATATATATATATATATATATATATATTTTGAAGGTATTTAGTTCTTACGTGTATATTTCTCATCTAAACTTTATAATATACAAAGTGCAGGGAAATTTGAAGTGCCTTCTACATCAAAATAATCATCATACATTTTTAATTAGTGAAAAATTTTTAATCAGTTAATTAATGACTTGAAAATTGACAACAAGCGTAGAAATGGACATGATCATTATAAACATTCTACTGTTTATATACATATACATTATATAAGAACTTCAGGTTGTCACATATATTATCATCAACATTGACTTTTATTTATATGACTGATGACCTCTTGGGGAAAAAATCGGTTTATAGACATTCTGTATATATATTCTATATACACACATATGCAAATTACTTCCTTTATATTTTTGTTATAACCCTAATGTTATCACATATTCCTGTGTTATAACAACCCTAATTAGCAATCGAACATGTTCTGCTAGTTAACCCCTTGTAAGTTCTAATTGCTTGTTTGGGTCTGTCTTACATAATCATTTCATTTTTTCCTTCCATATCTGATCTCCGTTTCCCATGTTTGCAAAGTAGCACCAGGAACGGACAAGAGAAAGGCCACATCCATATATGAGCTGTAATGTCATACTGCACCGAAACCACAGCTCCCTTTCCACATCCAGGCCCCACAGAACTTTCCATGTAAAAATGCACCGAAGCCACAGCTCCCTTTCCACATCCAGGTACCACAGAACTTTCCATGTAAAAATGCACCGAAACCACAGCTCCCTTTCCACATCCAGGCCCCACTGAGCTTTCCATGTTTTACCCAGGACGTTTCACATGCCCTGGCTCATTCCATTGACAGCACGTCCAATAAACATGTCTTTAAATAAATGCATCTATCAATGACAATTATTTATCTTTATTTAAATGCACCGATAAATGATAAACAACACTGTTTCATTCTAAATTCCATTTTAAGTCTTTCATTCTAGGCTGGATCATTGATTCAAAATACCCTGTGCTCAATCAATTTTGGATTGAAGAAAAGCAAGTTTTTCTTCTTGATCTCACAAGTAAACATAATACTGTAGATTACATCTGTGTATTCGTTATAGAATAGTAATGGATATGAGGCCATTTCCATCCATTAATAACCAATAAATAATTATGTCAAGAATGTAGCTGAACGATTGTATGATAAATATACATGTATCTTCACATTTTAATCCTGTTTTGAGTAACATAACAAATATTTTCCTGTTTGTTGATGTCATACATGTTCACCCGAGAGACTCGAGCACTCAGGACTGCTAACAACGCCGCCCTGGTGGCAGATGCACACACTAACAGCGGCAGATTCAAAACGTGTGCCGGACCATGGAAGTTGCCGGATCACAGATCACCGGATTAGAGAGGTACTTGTATTCTATTTGACCAAATCCATTTTAGTTTTTATTGTGCATATAATATCAACCTTGATTAACAAGAAACCAGCGAGATATAGTACAATAAATAGATTTTATAGGGAATTCTAATTTAATTATCATCCCTCAAATATAATAGTATAAAAGTATTGCTGTTTTATATAAATCAAATTATTAAGTTTATTTACTGTCTATTTGTGAAACATCTAGTGATAGACAATGAGTATAAAATAGCTTACAGAAAAATAGTCCAGATAAAAATTGTTTTTTTGGACAAATTCACAAATCCACCTTTTGCTCATAACATAACATAATAGTGGGGAACCACATCATATATTTCCCTCTGTTTTAAAAAAAAATGCATATATATATATATATATATATATATATATATATATATATATATATATATATATATATTCCTATGAGTCCACGGGGAAAATGAAACACGAAAAGTTCCCAAGTGCACTTTCGTGTAATAATCACATCATCAGGGGAGACACAAGAGAGAAATATAACAGTCAGTTGATATACATCGAAGAGAAGCAAAGACTTCCTAGCTTCTTCTCTTCGATGTATATCAAATGACTGTTATATTTCTCTCTTGTGTCTCCCCTGATGATGTGATTATTACACGAAAGTGCACTTGGGAACTTTTCGTGTTTCATTTTCCCCGTGGACTCATAGGAATATCTTGATCACGCGCAAAATTGTGATCCTTTCCAATATATATATATATATATATATATATATATATATATATATATATATACCTGTTTTATCAAATATATGATATGTACTGAAGTAATATATAAATATATAGTAATTGTGACTTGACAACTTCATACAAAATGTCATTAAAAAAATATAAATGAACACATATTTTTTTTTTTTAAAAAACGAAAAAATTGGACAAGAAATTAAATTTCAAGACAGATGTTAAAGAGACTGGGTGTTGAGTATTGACAAATGCATCCAAACCTGCTTTGCATGAACATTTGCATAGCCATGGAGTTTGGACACTGAGAAATTCTTATATAAAAACCTAAAATACACATATTTCCTATCCACCATATGTGGTACGACCATAGACTAGAAGGAGAAAGAAAAAAAAATGGGGGAAAAAACGTGTCATAGATACATACACTCACTTGGCACCTCCTCCTGTTCCCACGTATCTTCAGAAAGTGAATATATACGAAGGAGGAAACTGCAAAGCCACTCCCCTCTTCCCGTTTTCTTTCCTAACCTCATTAACGATACACAGTGACATTGGATGGATCGAACACAGTCTATCTAATATGAGTATTGGCCATTTCTTCTTCATATCACACAACAATCACAAAGGTTAAAGAACATGGTGTCTGGGGGGTTGTCGTTCCATTTTTTTTTTTTTTTTTTTGATGATGAACTCCACCAAAATGACTAGGTGGTGTGAGTATGTACACTCAACATTGGACTTATTCCACTGGCAAAATATCATCAAAAGTCACCCATATGTCCAAACACTTGTGGGCAAACTATAATGCAGTCTCTGCATTCCTCATTCCCAGTTGGCAACTGCCTCAGTCCAATGCTCTAGCTGCGTTCCTCATTCCCAGTTGGCAACTGCCTCAGTCCAATGCTCTAGCTGCATTCCTCATTCCCAGTTGGCAACTGCCTCAGTCCAATGCTCTAGCTGCATTCCTCATACCCATTTGGAAACTGCCTCAGTCAATGCTCTAGCTGCATTCCTCATTCCCAGTTGGCAACTGCCTCAGTCCAATGCTCTAGCTGCATTCCTCATTCCCAGTTGGCAACTGCCTCAGTCCAATGCTCTAGCTGCATTCCTCATTCCCAGTTGGCAACTGCCTCAGTCCAATGCTCTAGCTGCATTCCTCATTCCCAGTTGGCAACTGCCTCAGTTCAATGCTCTAGCTGCATTCCTCATTCCCAGTTGGCAACTGCCTCAGTTCAATGCTCTAGCTGCATTCCTCATTCCCAGTTGGCAACTGCCTCAGTTCAATGCTCTAGCTGCATTCCTCATTCCCAGTTGGCAACTGCCTCAGTTCAATGCTCTAGCTGCATTCCTCATTCCCAGTTGGCAACTGCCTCAGTTCAATGCTCTAGCTGCATTCCTCATTCCCAGTTGGCAACTGCCTCAGTTCAATGCTCTAGCTGCATTCCTCATTCCCAGTTGGCAACTGCCTCAGTCCAATGCTCTAGCTGCATTCCTCATTCCCAGTTGGCAACTGCCTCAGTCCAATGCTCTAGCTGCATTCCTCATTCCCAGTTGGCAACTGCCTCAGTCCAATGCTCTAGCTGCATTCCTCATTCCCAGTTGGCAACTGCCTCAGTCCAATGCTCTAGCTGCATTCCTCATTCCCAGTTGGCAACTGCCTCAGTCCAATGCTCTAGCTGCATTCCTCATTCCCAGTTGGCAACTGCCTCAGTTCAATGCTCTAGCTGCATTCCTCATTCCCAGTTGGCAACTGCCTCAGTTCAATGCTCTAGCTGCATTCCTCATTCCCAGTTGGCAACTGCCTCAGTCCAATGCTCTAGCTGCATTCCTCATTCCCAGTTGGCAGCTGCCACAGTTCATTCAGCACCTTATAGCCAATATGTCAACAAAAGACATCAAATAATAATAACAATAATAATAATAATAATAATAATAATAATAATAATAATGATAATAATAATAATAATAATAATAATAATAATAATAATAAAAGTAATAATAATAATAATAATAATAATAATAATAATAATAATAATAATAATAATAATAATAATAAAAGTAATAATAATAATAATACTGTTATCTTTGACAACTTAGTAAAATGTATGGATAAAAATAGACTATTCACTACCTTCCTAAGATAGACATATGAGAAATAGATGAACACAAATAGATAAATTAACACCAAAATTTGAACACTCATCTTGTTCTTCAGTTCTCTAATTGTTCATGAAGAACGTTTCTCAAGGGGGAGAAAAACATTATAAAACAAGAATAAATATATCCACAGAATATTAAAAAAAAAAATTATTCCTTTACTAATTTTTTGAATATTTTGAATACATGTGTGTGAAGAATATCAGATATTCTGTGTATATATTGAAAATCTTTGTTGAAAGTTCAAATATCAGAACAGATGAATATTTGATCATTCAGTTTATTCATGATGAAGTAAATCATACCATTGTACACTAGACACATTACATGTACATATTAGATGTACACATTAGCATGTACATATTACATGTACACATTACATGTACACATTACATATACACATTGCACGTACACATTACATGTACATATTAGATGTACATATTAGATGTACACAATGGATGTACACAATGGATGTACACATGACATGTACACATGACATGTACACATTACATGTACATATCAGATGTACACATTGCACGTACACATTACATGTACACATTACATATACACATTGCACGTACACATTACATGTACACATTCATGTACATATTAGATGTACACAATGGATATACACATTGCACATACACATTACATGTACATATTAGATGAACACAATGGATGTACACATTGCATGTACACATTACATGTACACATTACATGTACATATTAGATGAACACAATGGATGTACACATTGCACGTACACATTACATGTACATATTAGATGTACACAATGGATGTATACATTGCACGTACACATGACATGTACACATTGCATGTACACATTACCTGTACACTTTACATGTACAAATAGGATGTACACATTACATGTACACACACATTACTGTTTTTGCTATTTGTTTGTTTGTATGTTTGCCGTTTCCTAGCCTTAACAAAGTACAATCAAGAACACACACTTGTAAGTGTGTGTTTATAAGTACATAACTTATATATAAGTTATGTTAAGTAATGGAAGAGGAGGTATAGCACCCCCTACCCCCCTTTTTAATAACATTCTCCTACCCTCAGAGAAGAACATATAACATTCATCTTTTGTTATGCATAACAACTGTTCACCATATATCAATTAATCAAATCATTGAATCAAATTCAATCTAGAGGATTATATTAATCAATAGCTCTAATATATGATCTTATAGTGACTATATGATTTTATATGGACTTCTTGTGATGAACATTTTGAGCTCAGAGAACATGAGAACAATTTCAAGTTTCACATAACATGAGATTTTGATCATATTTCTGAAACAATTATTAAAATAAATAATAATTATTAGCGCGATATATTATCTTATAGTTATTATTCGTGCATTAATGAAATCCAGTTCCATTTCAGTTAGGCCCAGAAGAACAGATGTAGAACACCAGTTAGGCCCAGAAGAACAGATGTAGAACACCAGTTAGGCCCAGAAGAACAGATGGAAAACACCAGTTAGGCCCAGAAGAACAGATGTAGAACACCAGTTAGGCCCAGAAGAACAGATGTAGAACACTAGTTAGGCCCAGAAGAACAGATGGAAAACACCAGTTAGGCCCAGAAGAACAGATGTAGAACACAAGTTAGGCCCAGAAGAACAGATGGAAAACACCAGTTAGGCCCAGAAGAACAGATGTAGAACACTAGTTAGGCCCAGAAGAACAGATGTAGAACACCAGTTAGGCCCAGAACAAATGGTTAGGCCCAGAACAGATGGAAAACACCGGTTAGGCCCAGAAGAACAAACAGAACACTAGTTAGGCCCAGAAGAACAAATGGAACATTGTATGTTTGTTGACATTACTGACCAGATTAAACCTTGAAAACAAAAACAGATCTGGGGGGTGTGTTCTCCCCCCCCCCCAGACAAATACATTGTTCATGTCAGTTATTTGTGTGTGTTGACGCCCCCCCAGACAAATACATTGTTCATGTTAGTTATTTGTTCTTTGCATGGTGTAGTCACCACGGCTTTCTATAATGACATTACACCTGTTACATATCGTGTTGTAAACTCATCCTACCGTTAACAATATGGAAGAAAAGATAAAGAATACCGAAGATGGATATGAAGAAATAAGATACTGTAGTAAAGATAACAATTGATAATGAGTAATGACATGATTAGCTCTAGTAACAGCTTAATCTAAATGAATCTGTACACTTGCCTATATGATCGACGCTTCTCTTACACACGACTGATAACAAAAACCATGGCTTATCTTACACACGATCGATAACAAAAACACATATATATATATATATATATTCGTCCCTTAAAACTACCACACGATTGGCTGGCCTTACCACGCCCAATCATGCGTCTAACAAGACGGGAATGGTCGTGTTCAAATAGTCCACCTCGTTTTGGAATATTCGAAGCTGTAGCCGCTGTAGTGGCTGTATGCAGACTTCCTGTATGGCCTCGACGGTGGAGAAGTTGAGGGCGGCTCTCCAAGCGAACGTCGTTGCTCGAGAATCGCGAAAGGTACTGTAAGTATTGTACTTTTTCGTCTTCTTCGATGGGGTCGTGTGCTCCTTCACGAAACTGGACACGTATCTGTTGTAAGTCAACTGGAGGAACTGGAATATTTCAGTGGCTTTCTCCTCCGGTCGTAGCCCCATGTCCTCATAACGAACCAGTACGTATCTGTTGGATGACATAAATGTAATTAGAATAAATTAGCCTAAATCATTTATCATTATCATCAGTTATTAATGGTTGGATCACATGGCTATTTGGTTCAAAGACACTTTGGCATCAGCTTATCACACACCCAAGCGCCTGTATAAATCATTTATCATCTTACAAAATAAATGATCATGAAAGAAAATGGGTGAATGAGAGAGAGAGAGAGAGAGAGAGAGAGAGAGAGAGAGAGAGAGAGAGAGAGAGAGAGAGAGAGAGAGAGAGAGAGAGAGAGTCCAGTCTCCTCATAGGAGACCATCCTCTCCCTGCTACTGAGTGTAGTGCAGCCTTGTCTGGACAAAAAGGTTTTGGAGTTAAAGCCCCGGTACCCCTGAGCACAAGAGGTGCCGGGGTGGTACGATGACAGCAGAGGCCAAGCTAATACTACTTTGACCCTTCCAATTTTCCATAGGCAAACCAAGAGACCTCTATGCAAATCCTATGCACCAGAACCAAGTCTAGATTGGACGTGTTATAATACAAGAGGAGGAAGGGAAGAAAACAAAGCAATCTACCTGTCTGGAAAACTTTGTTTCATCCAATCTGAGAGTGTAAGGTCGGTTTGAAGATCCCTACACACGGTCTCCGGGTCGCTGCAGGCTTGGGAATGGCACCAAGAGAGCTGCATGCGAGAATGGAGAGATCCGCGAGGGTCGCGGACCAAATGGATGACGCGGAGGTCCAAACTCGGGTCCTGTAGAAGGTCCACCAAGGGTAAGAGACCCATGCGCACAGTCTTGAGCACGTTGACGGGCATGTGTCTACATATGTTGGAGAGGTAGTGCTTGTCGAAGCAAAGGGCCCGGTTCATAAGGCAGGAGTTCCACAAGCGGGTGTTGTGGTCTATGAGGAACGTGTTATCGCGCATGTAGTTGATGTAGTCGTCCAAATTGGAATAGTCACAGGTCAGAATGCCTCGTAGGAGGGAGGTGACCTTCTCGACCAGCGGTCCCTCTTGGAGGTGTTGGTTCTTGAGCAGGTGATGTAAGGGTTCGAAGCTGAAGTACGACCCTGGGTACGAGCGGACCAAGTCGCCCAAATAGGTGGAGCCACTACGCCAGGTGGAGACGATAATGACCCTCCGAACTTGGGATGGGTCGACCTCCTCTCCAGGCACGAAGTCCGTGTCCCGCTGGGCGTGTGCGAACTCCCGCTTCAGCGTGTGTTGCATGATGACCTCCCCTTGCTTCTTCAGCGCCTCGTACGTCATTGGAGGGGCGCCTCTGTTACGGTAGCTCAAGGGGTCGGCGATGCCCGAGGTGAGATCGGGCCTGACCTGCGTCAGCTTCGATGTAGCCGACGCCCTCGACGTCTCCCGCCCTTGCTCGTCTTCCTCCTGTCGCAGTTTCTCCCGCAGGAGCTTCGCCTGCAGTAAGTGCTGGCTTTGGAGGCTGTGCTGCTGCTTCAAGAACTGCTTGTGCTGCTCCTCGACTTGTCTCAACCACTGGGCGTGCTGTGCGCCCTCCGCAGGGGCCCGCCCCTTCGACCTCGGCCGATCCCCACGTCTCTCTTCCGCCCCCTGACCATCCGGATGATGGACTTGCGCCCCCTGACCATCCGGATGATGGACCTGCGCCCCCTGACCATCCGGATGATGGGCCTGCGCCCCCTGACCATCCGGATGACCGACCTTCGCCCCCTGACCATCCGGATGATGGACTTGCGCCCCCTGACCATCCGGATGACCGACCTGCGCCCCCTGACCATCCGGATGATGGACTTGCGCCCCCTGACCATCCGGATGATGGACTTGCTGTGCCCCCTGACCATCCGGATGACCGACCTGCGCCCCCTGACCATCCGGATGATGGACTTGCGCCCCCTGACCATCCGGATGACCGACTTGCGCCCCCTGACCATCCGGATGACCGACCTTCGCCCCCTGACCATCCGGATGACCGACCTTCGCCCCCTGACCATCCGGATGACCGACTTGCGCCCCCTGACCATCCGGACGACCGACCTTCGCCCCCTGACCATCCGGATGACCGACCTGCGCCCCCTGACCATCCGGATGACCGACCTTCGCCCCCTGACCATCCGGATGACCGACCTTCGCCCCCTGACCATCCGGATGACCGACCTTCGCCCCCTGACCATCCGGATGACCGACCTTCGCCCCCTGACCATCCGGATGACCGACTTGCGCCCCCTGACCATCCGGATGACCGACCTTCGCCCCCTGACCATCCGGATGACCGACCTTCGCCCCCTGACCATCCGGATGACCGACCTTCGCCCCCTGACCATCCGGATGACCGACCTTCGCCCCCTGACCATCCGGATGACCGGCCTGCGTCACTTTCTCACTCGTCTCGTCCACATCTTCCTGGTCGTCCT
>NC_092284.1:3317889-3322889 GCF_036320965.1 Panulirus ornatus
ACGTTGCATCACGGTAGCGCAGTCGATAAAGCCCACGAGCATAATTTTAATATGAGAGAATATAATAAACGATCTTCATGCCCTCAGAAAACGAAAGCATCTTTCCTCAGGCATCTGACTCCACGCATGCGCCCTCACCCCACCTTTTTTTTTTTCTCCAGTATGACATAGAGCGTCATGTGAGGCATATACTCACGTATATTATCCGTTCTTGCTTAAATACCTAAGCATTTAAATGGCTCTCAAACATAAAAGGAAATGTGAATGTAGGATGACGTGTGCATCTATCCTTTTTGTTAATTACTAAATAAAGGAAAACAGACAATTATAAATTTTTTTTCCCAAGATGGGGTAAAGTCCCGCTGGTAGACATCTGCTGATTAAAGTAATTCGATTTAAAATAATTTCTACATATTTACTACATTCGAGAAATCTTCTGTCTCACCGAATATCATTAAAGTGATGATTAAAAAAAAATTTTCACATTTTATCACGTGTTTAACTTAGAGAGTGTAATTCATATTTATTAAATTCTTTACCAAATGCGTCTTTGTATTTGGGTATATCGAGAGATGTATATGATGTTGGGATGGTAAATTTATATATATGGGTTTTCGTCCAGCCCAGCTTGTTTCACCGCCACCACACAAGGTAATAGACTCTCCCACTCATGCGGGCAAGGACCCGCAGCCTAAGTTTCCCACGTGAACGTGGTAGCGCCATGGATAGACGAATACAAGGCCTATCCACATCCAGGCCCCACAAACCTCTTTCTATGGTTTACCCCGGACGTTTCACATGTCCTGGTTTAGTCTATTGATAGTACATCAACCCCCGTATACCACATCGTTCCAATGCACTCTATCCCGTGCCTGCCCCTCACCCTCCTGCATGTTCAGGCCCCCCCACGACTGCTCAAAATATATGTCACCCCACATTCTCCCACCTCCAATTTGGTCCTCCCCCCCCCCGTTTTCTCCTCAAATAGAAAACGTGTGGCATTCACTTCCCCCTCTTACAGTGACCTCCCCCTACCCCCTCCTTCCCCCTTGAAGTGCAAAGTCCATTTTCATTTTTGAACCTTTTCCATGCACATCATTCCACCTTCCCACACCACAAGTCTCTCTCTCTCTCTCTCTCTCTCTCTCTCTCTCTCTCTCTCTCTCTCTCTCTCTCTCTCTCTCTCTCTCTTGTTGAAATATTCAGCAATCCAAAGATTATGAAATTAAAGATATTCTCCCCTTCAGTTAACGCATTTGGTTAGAATATTATTATAAATATCATTATTATTATGTATGCATTCGCCACTGCGCAAGATCCAATGGTTATTTCTGGAGAATTCGACGGGAAATGCCGGGGAGTTAATTAGGTAGTGACCTTGAAAGACCTCCGGTCATCACCCCACCCACCAGCCGCACACCCCAAGGTAGTTCCTTCCCCTACCGCTGCCTCTACACGACTGGCCGCCCGTTATGCAAACTTTTAGTAAAATTCCCCACCCGACATCGAATCCGTACGAGTTTCCGGAAGGTGATTTTTTTTAATCATATATTTTTTTTATTTAACTTTGCTGAATACTAACATCCGTATGACGTCATAGGTAAATAGTCACATCGTACACGAACTAGTCGTTAAGGTCGTTTGATCGTTCTGAATGATCAATAGCATAATAAAATACCCTTTTAAGATACGGCGCGGTGGCAACGGCGCGCGCATGCGCACTGGCCTTGGGTTGGATGGCGGGAAAATGAAGTTGATTGGCTCCGTTGCCTATTTTCTCATTGTCGCGATAATAATAAAAATACTACCATTATTCTCGGGTATTCAGACACACACACCATTTTGGCTTGTTGTTGGAAGGCGACGAGTTGCAAAGCCTTCCTCCCCTTCTGTATTATCGCCTTTGATAGAGGGAGATCAGGAGGGGAGCCAAGTGAGGATATATATATATATATATATATATATATATATATATATATATATATATATATATATATATATATATATCATACTCCAAAACTTAAATCATCACAAGTTAAGAAATGGACTTAAAAAAAAGAGAAAAAAATAAAAAATAACTCCAGAAAAGTGACTGGCGGCAACCAAAACCCCTTCCTCAGAGAAAAAATTATATCCCGACCTGGCAACCTCATCGAGAAAACCGCGTTAGTTCATTTCCTGCCAAGTTTCCTCTCTGTCTATAACCCCGCCATCTTGGTGGCCAGTGCTGGATGGGGGAAGAAAATGTCTCTTTTATTTTTCGTTCAATATCTATCCCTGGGGATAGGGGGGGGGGGGGGGGAAGAATCTATCCCTGGGGATAGAAAGAATATTTGCCACGTATTCCCTGCGTGTCGTAGAAGGTGACTAAAAGGGGGAGGGAGCGGAGGTTGGTTTGGAAATCCTCCCATCTCGTGTATTTTTTTAATTTTCCAAAAATAGAAGGAACAGAGAAGGTGGCCAAGTAAGGATATTCCCTCCAGGCTCAGTCCTCTGTTCTTAACGCTACCTCGCTAACGCGGGAAATGGCGAATATGTTTACCAAATGGCGTCGTAGCTTCGTCTCTTCGATGTATATCAAGTGACTGTTATATTTCTCTCTTGTGTCTCCCCTGATGATGATGTGATTATAACACGAAAGTGCACTTGGGCAACTTATCCTGTTTAATTTTCCCCCCTAGTGGACTCACAGCAATATATATATATATATATATATATATATATATATATATATATATATATATATATATATATATATATATCACGCCCTAAATTGTGATCCTTTCCAATATATATATAAGCTAGGGGGGGGGGGAATTGGGGGGGATGTAAACAGGTAATTTAAAACCATTTCCCTCCTTTATCTCCAACCATAAATGAGTTACACGGACTTGATAACGAATTTATCGCCTCAAATGGGCGATAAATGGGTGGTGTGGTGCGCATGCGCGTGACGGGGTCTACACATTGCGCAAGGTGTGTTGTTTTCTCTTTTGTTTTTTCCCTTGACCTGAATCACCGGCTCGCTTCACCTCCTTAACGACCCTTATAGACCTCTCTCTCTCTCTCTCTCTCTCTCTCTCTCTCTCTCTCTCTCTCTCTCTCTCTCTCTCTCTCTCTCTCCGTGTACCGTCGTGCTCAAGGATCGTACCATCTAACTATTACGTAACGAGGCAATTATTACGCAACTGTTACTTCCTTAATTACCCATCTACCTCGACCACCACCATAAGACAATTGGTCATTAAAGTGAACAAAAACCATCGTTAATGAACCCCTTTACCATCACACTTTCACCTTGTTTACCACACACACACAGACAGACACTTTCCCTCGGTGACGTCACGATGTGACGTCACACACCTTATGTAAACACAAGCCATCTCTCCCTCTCGAAGGCACACTTTCACTCGGTGACGTCACGATGTGACGTCACACACCTTATGTAAACACAAGCCATCTCTCCCTCTCGAAGGCACACTTTCACTCGGTGACGTCACGATGTGACGTCACACACCTTATGTAAACACAAGCCATCTCTCTCTCTCAGAAGGCGATTTCAAAATCGCCTGGTGTTCGTAAAGGCATTATTTATTCTTTATTTATTTTTTTATTTCCCTCTTCTTGGTTACCCACGTCGGCGTTTATAAATAATGCTACATTTATTTGGGCTGTTAAATTCGTACCGTTATTCAAGGTTGGATGTGGTACTGTGTTGAAAGTCATACTGTACCGTCGTGGTGAAAGGGACTGTACCGTCGTGGTGAAAGGGACTGTACCGTCGTGGTGAAAGGGACTGTACCGTCGTGGTGAAAGGGACTGTACCGTCGTGGTGAAAGGGACTGTACCGTCGTGGTGAAAGGGACTGTACCGTCGTGGTGAAAGGGACTGTACCGTTGTGGTGAAAGGGACTGTACCGTCGTGGTGAAAGGTACTGTACCGTTGTGGTGAAAGGGACTGTACCGTCGTGGTGAAAGGGACTGTACCGTCGTGGTGAAAGGGACTGTACCGTTGTGGTGAAAAGGACTGTACCGTCGTGGTGAAAGGGACTGTACCGTTGTGGTGAAAGGTACTGTACCGTCGTGGTGAAAGGGACTGTACCGTCGTGGTGAAAGGGACTGTACCGTCGTGGTGAAAGGGACTGTACCGTCGTGGTGAAAGGGACTGTACCGTTGTGGTGAAAGGGACTGTACCGTCGTGGTGAAAGGGACTGTACCGTTGTGGTGAAAGGGACTGTACCGTTGTGGTGAAAGGGACTGTACCGTCGTGGTGAAAGGGACTGTACCGTCGTGGTGAAAGGGACTGTACCGTTGTGGTGAAAGGGACTGTACCGTCGTGGTGAAAGGGACTGTACCGTTGTGGTGAAAGGGACTGTACCGTTGTGGTGAAAGGGACTGTACCGTCGTGGTGAAAGGTACTGTACCGTTGTGGTGAAAGGGACTGTACCGTCGTGGTAAAAGGGACTGTACCGTCGTGGTGAAAGGGACTGTACCGTTGTGGTGAAAGGGACTGTACCGTCGTGCTCAAAGGTACTGTACCGTTGTGGTGAAAGGGACTGTACCGTCGTGGTGAAAGGTACTGTACCGTCGTGGTGAAAGGGACTGTACCGTTGTGGTGAAAGGGACTGTACCGTTGTAGTGAAAGGTACTGTACCGTTGTAGTGAAAGGGACTGTACCGTCGTGGTGAAAGGTACTGTACCGTTGTGGTGAAAGGTACTGTACCGTTGTAGTGAAAGGGACTGTACCGTCGTGGTGAAAGGGACTGTACCGTCGTGGTGAAAGGGACTGTACCGTTGTGGTGAAAGGGACTGTACCGTCGTGGTGAAAGGGACTGTACCGTTGTGGTGAAAGGGACTGTACCGTCGTGGTGAAAGGGACTGTACCGTTGTGGTGAAAGGGACTGTACCGTCGTGGTGAAAGGGACTGTACCGTTGTGGTGAAAGGGACTGTACCGTCGTGGTGAAAGGGACTGTACCGTGGTGGTGAAAGGGACTGTACCG
>NC_092284.1:3327889-3355389 GCF_036320965.1 Panulirus ornatus
TCCAGACATTAGAGTGTTTGTTTGTTTTTTGTTTTATTTGTCGCCATAAATAATATCATCAGGAAGTATCTACCAACCTTTCCCGACTTGGCAGATGCCATCAACTGCCATCTGGCCAAATATCTTATAATATTTTCCTCTTCTACGTTATACTTTCTAACAATAATTCCATATATATACTTTCTTCCAAGGTATTTCTTAATATAAATGATTATATAATATAATTTAATAGGCAAGGTTTCTCTGTATAATTAAAGCGGGAAAAAAATTGATGGACGCTGAACCATCAATTTTTTCTTGGTGACGTCACACATTGGCGCGCGAACTTAACACTTTAAAAAAAAATTAATTATACAATGCTATTTCGCTCTTCCTACCCTCTATAATGTCTAAACGCCTCTATGCCTAACAAACCTATAATTTCTCATTATCAAAATAGACCATAGAAGATTATATCTACAAGAAAATAATAATAGAAAAAGATAATTTATTATTTTCGGGTAATATATCATTATTCGGATACCGTTATTCCCACAGGATGAACACCACCACAACCGCTTAAGGACGTTCATCCCCACCACTAATGACATGAATTTGGCCCTTGGAGCGTCGAGTAGCCTTGTTCATCATGGAAGAGAAACGGCTCCAGCGTCAGAGGGGAGGGGAGGGGAGGGGCTGTAACGAGGGGGGAGGGGAGGGGAGGGGCTGTAACGAGGGGGGGGGGGGTAGTTACGACCACCACCACACCTCGTTAAGGGCGATTGTACGAGGCAAACTACCATTGTGTGACCCCAGTTAACGACACTTGTGACGTCACGATTTCCATGACCTGAGTTCACCTCTCTAATTACCCTCACTAACAAGTAAACTACTCGTCCTTAACGATGGTTGGGGGAGGGAGGTAGTTACCTTGAGCCTAATGATTAGACATAATTAACAAGAGGTAATTAGGGCAGCAATATAGAGCTATAACCATCAACTGTAATTCTGGCAACTCCAAAATGCGTCATTTTCCCTACTCCAAAATGCGTCATTTTCCCTACTCCAAAATGCGTCATTTTCCCTACTCCAAAATGCGTCATTTTCCCTACTCCAAAATGCGTCATTTTCCCTATTCCAAAACGCGTCATTTTTCCTACTCCAAAATGCGTCATTTTCCCTACTCCAAAATGCGTCATTTTCCCTACTCCAAAATGCGTCATTTTCCCTACTCCAAAATGCGTCATTTTCCCTACTCCAAAATGCGTCATTTTCCCTACTCCAAAATGCGTCATTTTCCCTACTCCAAAATGCGTCATTTTCCCTACTCCAAAATGCGTCATTTTCCCTACTCCAAAATGCGTCATTTTCCCTACTCCAAAATGCGTCATTTTCCCTATTCCAAAACGCGTCATTTTCCCTACTCCAAAATGCGTCATTTTCCCTACTCCAAAAATGCGTCATTTTCCCTACTCCAAAATGCGTCATTTTCCCTACTCCAAAATGCGTCATTTTCCCTACTCCAAAATGCGTCATTTACCCTACTCCAAAATGCGTCATTTTCCCTACTCCAAAAATGCGTCATTTTCCCTACTCCAAAAATGCGTCATTTTCCCTACTCCAAAATGCGTCATTTTCCCTACTCCAAAATACGTCATTTTAAAAACCCTCACACAGGAAATTTTGGATACACGAAAAATATTTAAATATATATATATATATATATATATATATATATATATATATATATATATATATATATATATATATATATATATATATTAATTCAAAATCAGTAATGGAGTATTTTATTAACAATAAATTCTGGTTTGTTAAAGACCCGATGGTGTATGACCATAGATAGATAGATAGATAGATAGAGATAGATAGATAGATAGATAGATAGAGAGAGAGAGAGAGAGAGAGAGAGAGAGAGAGAGAGAGAGAGAGAGAGAGAGAGAGGAACAATCTATCGAGTCGTTAGGGTGTCTAGCAAACACACACACACACACACATAAACACATACACACACACACACACAAACACACACACACACACACACACACACACACACATAAACACATACACACACACACACACACACACACACACACACACACACACACAAACACACACACACACACACACACACACACAAACACACACACACACACACACACACAAACACACACACACATACACACACACTCTATCACACACACAAAAACACATACACACCCACACACACACACACACACACACACACACACACACACACACACACACACACAAACACACACACACACACACACAAACACACACACAGACACACACATACACACACACTCTATCACACACACAAAAACACATACACACCCACACACACACACACACACACACACACCCCGTCTATCCCCCCCCCCCCCACTCACGTCTATATGTCCCTCTAACTCGTGGCGTGCTCTGTGGGGCCACGACCACAACACAAGGCACGCGGATGTGGGCACCCCACACCCACGTGACGTCACGGCATGATGGCTATACCAGCCACTTGACTAGGGGGAAGGGAGGGGAAGGGAGGGGAAGGGAGGGAGGGGAGAGACACAGACACACAAACACCGACGGCTTATATAAGCAGATGACGCTATAGGGTCAGGGGGGCGCCTCACTCCCGTTTTCTTTAGTCTTGTTTTCTTACCTTTGCGTGGAAAACGGGGTGTGGGCTGTTCTTCCTCCCTAACGACCAGCCTCCATAATGGGTAGTTAGCCTACACGTGGCCATTCTCTCTCTCTCTCTCTCTCTCTCTCTCTCTCTCTCTCTCTCTCTCTCTCTCTCTCTCTCTATCTATCTATCTATCTATCTATCTCTATCTATCTATCTCTATCTATCTATCTATCTATCTATCTGTGTGTGTGTGTGTGTGTGTGTGTGTGTGTGTGTGTGTGTGTGTGTGTCTGTGTGTGTCTATTCCTGGCGCAGAGGAGAGCGAGGTGGCGCCGAGAATGGATGAAGGCAAGCAAGGACGAATATGTGTACATGTGTATGTATGTAATGTCTGCGTATGTTTATATATATATATATATATATATATATATATATATATATATATATATATATATACATTTGCGTATGTGGGTGTTTATGTATATATAAATGTATATGAGTGGATGGGCCATTCTTCGTCTGTTTCCTAGCGCTACCTCGCTGACGTGGGAAACAGCGATTATGTGATATATATATATATATATATATATATATATATATATATATATATATATATATATATATATATATATACATATATTATATATATATATATATATATATATATATATATATATATATATATATATATATATATATATATATATATATATATGCATAACACACTAGCTGGCAACTCGACAACCCTCCTGGTGACGTCATCACAGAGAACTGGCCATCATAGAAAACCGATTCCTTCATTTCCCATTTTCTTAACTACAGGCAGGCGGACACACCCCCCCCCGTCAATAACTAGGCCATTTAAAGCAAAAAAAATAGCTTATGCCCTTGTTATATCTGGCCTTTAACGGTCGCCATCTTGTTGAACAATTCGAGTTAATGGGTAGTTCATACAAGGCAATTTCCTACCCCCCCCCCCCCCCACAAGTGCCGTTAGTTATCTAAATAATTTCGCGGTTTTCTCAAACACGCTAAATTTCTTCGCGTTTTCTCTGAGGAAATTCTAAATTTCTTACCGTTTTTCTTCGCGTTTTCTGTGAAGACATTCTAAATTTCTTACCGTTTTCTGGGAAGAAATTGTAAATTTCTTACCGTTTTCTGTGAAGAAATTCTAATTTTTTCACGTTTTCTGTGAAGACATTCTAATTTCTTCGCGTTTTCTGTGAACACATTCTAATTTCTTAACGTTTTCTGTGAAGAAATTCTAATTTCTTAACGTTTTCTGTGAACAAATTCTAATTAACGTTTTCTGTGAAGAAATTCTAATTTCTTCACGTTTTCTGTGAACAAATTCTAATTTCTTAACGTTTTCTGTGAACAAATTCTAATTTTTTCACGTGTTCTGTGAACAAATTCTAATTTCTTACCGTTTTCTGTGAACAAATTCTAATTTCTTCACGTTTTCTGTGAACAAATTCTAATTTCTTCACGTTTTCTGTGAACGAAGTCTAATTTCTTCACGTTTTCTGTGAACGAAGTCTAATTTCTTCACGTTTTCTGTGAACAAATTCTAATTTCTTCACGTTTTCTGTGAACAAATTCTAATTTCTTCACGTTTTCTGTGAACGAAGTCTAATTTCTTCACGTTTTCTGTGAACGAAGTCTAATTTCTTCACGTTTTCTGTGAACAAATTCTAATTTCTTCACGTTTTCTGTGAACAAATTCTAATTTCTTCACGTTTTCTGTGAACGAAGTCTAATTTCTTCACGTTTTCTGTGAACGAAGTCTAATTTCTTCACGTTTTCTGTGAACGAAGTCTAATTTCTTCACGTTTTCTGTGAACGAAGTCTAATTTCTTCACGTTTTCTGTGAACGAAGTCTAATTTCTTCACGTTTTCTGTGAACAAATTCTAATTTCTTCACGTTTTCTGTGAACAAATTCTAATTTCTTCACGTTTTCTGTGAACGAAGTCTAATTTCTTCACGTTTTCTGTGAACGAAGTCTAATTTCTTCACGTTTTCTGTGAACAAATTCTAATTTCTTCACGTTTTCTGTGAACAAATTCTAATTTCCAAGTTATTTTTCTGGTTTATTCTTAAGTTATTCTCAAACGAAATAGATTTAGACGATTCAAATTGAGTTTTAGACGTATACGTACGTAATGATGTACATAATTACTGGCTTTAATGAACCAACCTAATGAGAGAGAGAGAGAGAGAGAGAGAGAGAGAGAGAGAGAGAGAGAGAGAGAGAGAGAGAGAGAGAATTATCTTTTTCAGTTCATTTCGGCGCTAAGAGAGATAAAGAGATAGATAGAGAGAGGAGAGAGAGAGATGAGAGAGAGAGAGAGAGAGAGAGAGAGAGAGAGAGAGAGAGAGAGAGAGAGAGAGAGAGAGAGAGAGAATTATCATTTTTCAGTTCATTTCGGCGCTAAGAGAGATAAAGAGATAGATAGATAGATAGATAGATAGAGAGAGAGAGAGAGAGAGAGAGAGAGAGAGAGAGAGAGAGAGAGAGAGAGAGAGAGAGAGAGAGAGAGAGAGAGAGAGAGAGAGAGAGAGAGAGGTGAAGCTGAGCAGTTAGAGGAGGATAAGTTAGAAGCTGTGGGGGCACTTCCCCCCCCCTCCCCCCGCCAACGCGTCCACCCCCCCCCCCACCCGACCAACCCGACCCCAGGAAGGACAACCCCGACCTCAGGTACGACAACCCCGACTTCACGAAACCGGTTCTTGCCCATCCCCGCACATCTCAAGGTCATGGTACGTCAGCTCTAACCCCTCTGACAGCTGGTGCGTCAGCCCTAACCCCTCTGACAGCTGGTACGTCAGCCCTAACCCCTCTGACAGCTGGTACGTCAGCCCTAACCCCTCTGACAGTTGGTACGTCAGCCCTAACCCCTCTGACAGTTGGTACGTCAGCCCTAACCCCTCTGTCAGCTGGTACGTCAGCCCTAACCCTCTGTCAGCTGGTACGTCAGCCCTAACCCCTCTGACAGCTGGTACGTCAGCACTAACCCTCTGTCAGCTGGTACGTCAGCCCTAACTCTTTGTCAGCTGGTACGTCAGCCCTAACCCTCTGTCAGCTGGTACGTCAGCCCTAACCCCTCTGACAGCTGGTACGTCAGCCCTAACCCCTCTGACATCTGGTACGTCAGCCCTAACCCCTCTGACAGCAGGTACGTCAGCCCTAACCCCTCTGACAGTTGGTACGTCAGCCCTAACCCCTCTGACAGCTGGTACGTCAGCCCTAACCCCTCTGACAGCTGGTACGTCAGCCCTAACCCCTCTGACAGCTGGTACGTCAGCCCTAACCCCTCTGACAGCTGGTACGTCAGCCCTAACCCCTCTGACAGCTGGTACGTCAGCCCTAACCTCTCTGACAGCTGGTACGTCAGCCCTAACCCCTCTGACAGTTGGTACGTCAGCCCTAACCCTTTGTCAGCTGGTACGTCAGCCCTAACCCCTCTGACAGCTGGTGCGTCAGCCCTAACCCCTCTGACATCTGGTACGTCAGCCCTAACCCTCTGACAGCTGGTACGTCAGCCCTAACCCCTCTGACAGTTGGTACGTCAGCCCTAACCCTCTGACAGCTGGTACGTCAGCCCTAACCCCTCTGACAACTGGTACGTCAGCCCTAACCCCTCTGACAGTTGGTACGTCAGCCCTAACCCCTCTGACAGCTGGTACGTCAGCCCTAACCCTCTGACAGCTGGCACGTCAGCCCTAACCCTCTGACAGCTGGTGCGTCAGCCCTAACCCCTCTGACAGTTGGTACGTCAGCCCTAACCCTCTGACAGCTGGTACGTCAGCCCTAACCCCTCCGACAGCTGGTGCGTCAGCCCTAACCCCTCTGACAGCTGGTACGTCAACCCTAACCCCTCTGACAGCTGGTACGTCAGCCCTAACCCTCTGTCAGCTGGTACGTCAGCCCTAACCCTCTGTCAGCTGGTACGTCAGCCCTAACCCCTCTGACAGCTGGTACGTCAGCCCTAACCCTCTGTCAGCTGGTACGTCAGCCCTAACCCCTCTGTCAGCTGGTACGTCAGCCCTAACCCTCTGTCAGCTGGTATGTCAGACCTAAACCCTCTGTCAGCTGGTACGTCAGCCCTAACCCTCTGTCAGCTGGTACGTCAGCCCTAACCCTCTGTCAGCTGGTACGTCAGCCCTAACCCCTCTGTCAGCTGGTACGTCAGCCCTAAACCTTTCCCGGTGCCGGTGTCTTTCCCGGCGCACGTACGCGCGGGCCTTCACGTCGTCAGCGCCGGTTCAACCATCTGCTGACCTGAGGCACAGCAACAGATGGAGCGACAGTGCTGACAGTCGGCGGTGCTGACCAGGTCGGCCCTACATACGACCAGCCTGTCGACCAGGCTGTCGACCAGCCTATCGACCAGCCTGTCGACCAGGCTGTCGAGCAGCCTGTCGACCAGCAGGTCGACCCTCCTATCGACCAGCCTATAGACCAGCAGGTCGACCAGCCTGTCGACCAGGCTGTCGAGCAGCCTGTCGACCAGGCTGTCGAGCAGCCTGTCGACCAGCAGGTCGACCCTCCTATCGACCAGCCTGTCGACCAGCCTATCGACCAGCCTGTCGACCAGCAGGTCGACCCTCCTGTCGACCAGCCTATAGACCAGCAGGTCGACCCTCCTGTCGACCAGCCTGTCGACCAGCCTATAGACCAGCAGGTCGACTCTCCTGTCGACCAGCCTGTCGACCAGCCTGTCGACCAGCAGGTCGACCCGTCCATAAGTGCTGAAGTTTGGATTTACTACCAGCCTATCCACCAGCCTGTCGACCAGCCTGTCGACCAGCAGGTCGACCCTCCTGTCGACCAGCCTGTCGACCCTCCGTACTTGCTGACGTTTGGATGTACTACCAGACTGTCGACCAGCCTATCGACCAGCCTATCGACCAGCCTATCGACCAGCCTGTCGACCAGCCTATCGACCAGCCTGTCGACCAGCCTATCGACCAGCCTGTCGACCAGCAGGTCGACCAGCCTATCGACCAGCCTGTCGACCAGGAATGCCTGCGGTTCAAAACAAAGTCGAGTTCTACCCCCCAACCCCATCTCCAGTGGGTGGATGAACGCCCAGGGCATGTCGTGGGCTAGGCGCCAACAGGGGCGAACGGGCACTCGCACTTTGCCTGAAACTGACCCTTAATAACAAGCCAATTAAGACACGGGCCAGCCCCAGTTGAGCCCCGTAGTAAGCCGGCCGGGGGCCCCACGGGGCGCCCCGGCCCCGTAGTAAGCCCTCCCGCCCCCCGGGGCCCCCGGACAAGACTCCCGAGGGATTTGGGTTCGTCGTCAGAACACACACATGGCTCCCACACCCAGGCCCGAGGGACATGGCTCCCACACCCAGGCCCGAGGGGCATGGCTCCCACACCCAGGCCCGAGGGACATGGCTCCCACACCCAGGCCCGAGGGACATGGCTCCCACACCCAGGCCCGAGGGGCATGGCTCCCACACCCAGGCCCGAGGGACATGGCTCCCACACCCAGGCCCGAGGGACATGGCTCCCACACCCAGGCCCGAGGGACATGGCTCCCACACCCAGGCCCGAGGGACATGGCTCCCACACCCAGGCCCGAGGGACATGGCTCCCACACCCAGGCCCGAGGGGCATGGCTCCCACACCCAGGCCCGAGGGGCATGGCTCCCACACCCAGGCCCGAGGGACATGGCTCCCACACCCAGGCCCGAGGGGCATGGCTCCCACACCCAGGCCCGAGGGGCATGGCTCCCACACCCAGGCCCGAGGGGCATGGCTCCCACACCCAGGCCCGAGGGACATGGCTCCCACACCCAGGCCCGAGGGGCATGGCTCCCACACCCAGGCCCGAGGGACATGGCTCCCACACCCAGGCCCGAGGGACATGGCTCCCACACCCAGGCCCGAGGGACATGGCTCCCACACCCAGGCCCGAGGGACCTTTTTTGGGGGACCCCGTCCCGTGTTGGGGGGCCCCGTCCCGTGTTGGGGGACCCCGTCCCGTGTTGGGGGACCCGTCCCGTGTTGGGGGCCCCGTCCCGTGTTGGGGGACCCCGTCCCGTGTTGGGGGACCCCGTCCCGTGTTGGGGGGACCCCGTCCCGTGTTGGGGGGCCCCGTCCCGTATTGGGGGGCCCCGTCCCGTGTTGGGGGGACCCCGTCCCGTGTTGGGGGGACCCCGTCCCGTATTGGGGGGCCCCGTCCCGTGTTGGGGGCCCCGTCCCGTGTTGGGGGGCCCCGTCCCGTGTTGGGGGCCCCGTCCCGTGTTGGGGGCCCCGTCCCGTGTTGGGGGACCCCGTCCCATGTTGGGGGGACCCCGTCCCGTGTTGGGGGACCCCGTCCCGTGTTGGGGGGACCTCGTCCCGTGTTGGGGGACCCCGTCCCGTGTTGGGGGGACCCCGTCCCGTGTTGGGGGACCCCGTCCCGTGTTGGGGGACCCCGTCCCGTGTTGGGGGGCCCCGTCCCGTGTTGGGGGGACCCCGTCCCGTGTTGGGGGCCCCGTCCCGTGTTGGGGGACCCCGTCCCGTGTTGGGGGGACCCCGTCCCGTGTTGGGGGGACCTCGTCCCGTGTTGGGGGGGACTCCGTCCCGTGTTGGGGGACCCCGTCCCGTGTTGGGGGGACCTCGTCCCGTGTTGGGGGACCTCGTCCCGTGTTGGGGGACCCCGTCCCGTGTTGGGGGACCCCGTCCCGTGTTGGGGGACCCCGTCCCGTGTGGAAGGGGGGAATGATGATTCCTCTCTTGGCTCCTTCCTCTATTCCTTCTCTTGGATAGTAATAATACAGGAGGGGAGGAGGATTCCACCCCCCCCCCCCTACTCAAGGGTCTTTTAATAGAAAACGCAAAAGGGGCGGATGAGAAACGGTTGTATAGGTGCAATAGAAAACGGAAATGGGTTCGAGGCCATTTCTAAAGAGAATGGTTTTCTTTACACACCTCTCTCTCTCTCTCTCTCTCTCTCTCTCTCTCTCTCTCTCTCTCTCTCTCTCTCTCACACACACACACACACACACACACACACACACACACTTTACCCCCTCTCTCTCTCTCTCTCTCTCTCTCACACACACACACACACACACACACACACTTTACCCTCTCTCTCTCTCTCTCTCTCTCTCTCTCTCTCTCTCTCTCTCTCTCTCTCTCTCTCTCTCTCACACACACACACACACACACACACACACTTTACCCTCTCTCTCTCTCTCTCTCTCTCTCTCTCTCTCTCTCTCTCTCTCTCTCTCTCTCTCTCCCCATCTTCACTTTCACCCCTAGAACGCCCCATAACCATTCTCACTTTCACCTCCCCACGCCATCTCCCCCCCCCCCCACACACACCTCCCCTCCCCACGCAAGGGAGCTGGTACATCGCCCCGCTTAGAGAGAGAGAGAGAGAGAGAGAGAGAGAGAGAGAGAGAGAGAGAGAGAGAGAGAGAGAGGGTAAAGTGTGTGTGTGTGTGTGTGTGTGTGTGTGTGTGTGTGTGAGAGAGAGAGAGAGAGAGAGAGAGAGAGAGAGAGAGAGAGAGAGAGAGAGAGAGAGAGAGAGAGAGAGAGAGGTGAAAGTGAGTGGGTGAATGTATGTGGGGGTGGGTGTGTGTGGGGGGGCTATACATACACACAGACGTCTTTATCGCATAATTTCCCAATTACATTACAAATTACATTACGAATTACATTACGAATTACATTACGAATTACATTACAAATTACATTACGGATTACATTACAAATTACATTACGAATTACATTACAAATTACATTACGGATTACATTACAAATTACATTACGGATTACATTACAAATTACATTACGAATTACATTACAAATTACATTACGAATTACATTACAAATTACATTACGAATTACATTACAAATTACATTACGAATTACATTACAAATTACATTACAAATCACATTACGAATTACATTACAAATTACATTACGAATCACATTACGAATCACATTACAAATTACATTACGAATTACATTACAAATTACATTACGAATTACATTACAAATCACATTACGAATTACATTACAAATTACATTACGAATTACATTACAAATTACATTCGAGAGGCGAGTGAGGAAGGGGGAGGGGAGAGAGAGAGGGGGGTGATGAAGACAGACGACCCCCCCCTCCTCAACCACCACCCCCCCCTTTAAACCCACCCTCCCTCCCCCCCCCCTTCAACCCCCCCCTAGCCAATGCTAGTCATGTGCGCCCATGGACAAAGACGCCTCCCCCCCCCCTCCCTCCCTCTCTGCCCCCCCCCCCCACATGTGAATCGGTCAGCAAACAGATTCAAGGCCTTTGAGCCACGCCAGCCCGCTTACCCGTTCAACAGAAGCTCAACGGGAGTGTCTATATATACCGTTGTTATTCAACGGTAGTGTGAATATACACCGTTACTATTCAACGGCAGTGTGTGTATATATACCGTTGTTATTCAACGGTAGTGTGTGTATATATACCGTTGTTATTCAACGGTAGTGTGAATATACACCGTTACTATTCAACGGCAGTGTGTGTATATATACCGTTGTTATTCAACGGCAGTGTGTGTATATATACCGTTGTTATTCAACGGTAGTGTGTGTATATATACCGTTGTTATTCAACGGTAGTGTATATATAATATATATATATATATATATATATATATATATATATATATATATATATATATATATACCGTTGTTATTCAACGGTAGTATATATATACATATATATATATATATATATATATATATATATATATATATATATACCGTTGTTATTCAACGGTAGTATATATATATATATATATATATATATATATATATATATATATATATATATATATATATATATATACCGTTGTTATTCAACGGTAGTATATATATACATATATATATATATATATATATATATATATATATATATATATATATATATATATATATATATACCGTTGTTATTCAACGGTAGTGTGTATATATATGCACACTGTACCCGTAACCTGACGTCACTGTACCCGTAACCTGACGTCATTGTACCCGTAACCTGACGTCACTGTACCTGTAACCTGACGTCACTGTACCTGTATCCTGACGTCACTGTACCTGTATCCTGACGTCACTGTACCTGTATCCTGACGTCACTGTATCTGTATCCTGACGTCACTGTACCCGTAACCTGACGTCACTGCACCCGTTACCTGACGTCACTGTACCCGTTACCTCTCTACAGTGACCACCCTCACACTAACGAGGGGCGACCTCGTTCAGTCATCTAACCATCAGGGCTTAACTACCATCCCGCCTCGTTAAGTAAACGCCCATCCTCGTCTTTAAACGCCTCTCATTAAACGCCCACCTACGTCTTTCAACGCTTCATTAACCGTCCAATCCCCATTTTTAAACGCCCATACCTTCTTTAAACGCCTCATTAAACGCCCATTCCGTCTTTAAAACGCCCATCATCGTCTTTAAACGTCTTATTCAAACGCCCATTCCGTCTTTAAACGCCTTATCAAACGCCCATTCCGTCTTTCAACGCCTTATTAAACGCCCACGCCCGGCTTTAAATGTCTTATCAATCGCCCATGCCGTCTTCAAACGCATCATTAAACGCCCACCACCGTCTCTCAACCTCTCACTAAACGCCTGCCTCTCTCTAAACGCCTCATTAAACGCCCCATCTTTGAACCGTCATTAAACGCTCCATCTTTGAACCGCCATTAAACGCCCCATCTTTGAACCGTCATTAAACACCCCATCTCTAAACCGTCATTAAACGCCCCATCTTTGAACCGTCATTAAACGCTCCATCTTTGAACCGTCATTAAACGCCCCATCTTTGAACCGTCATTAAACGCCCCATCTCTAAACCGTCATTAAACGCCCCATCTCTAAACCGTCATTAAACGCCTCCCAGTCTTTAAACGCCCCCAACCCACCCGTCTCTCACATTTAAACGCCAAATTAAATATATGTAAAAAAAAAGACAATTCGCCATTGCTCTGAGCAGTTCTGACGTCATCAAGGTCTATAAACAACATACCACCCCATCACCCCCTCCTCAACCACCAGGTATATATATATATATATATATATATATATATATATATATATATATATATATATATATATATATATAAATCAGTAAATTGTTGCCATCTCGCGCCGGCCATACCACACACACACACACACACACACACACGCTCTCTCTTCCCTCATTCTGCTGGGGGCGTCGCCCACCGTCCGGCCAGCCACAGGGCGCCCCCCCGGCGGTAGCACCAGCAGCTGTGGCCCAGGGAAGGGAGCCCCGTCACGGGGTTGGAAACCCGCCTTTTATATACAGATGCTCCCGAGGGCGGGCGGTCTTCGTGTCCCCCTACACATGGCAACACTGGCTGTCCAATGTGTCCTTCATTAACTCTATCTACCTCAGTGTCCAGATATAGATAGATAGATAGATAGACACAACAGAGATAGATAGATAGATAGACACTACAGAGATAGATGTAGATAGATAGACACTAAGGGTTACGATAGACAGTGCTGGTTCTCTTCTATCAAGATGCGAGAGCTCTCATCCCGTTTTCTTCTGCTCCCGTGAACTGGCTGTGTGTGTGTGTGTGTGTGTGTGTGAACGTGTGTGTGTGTGTGTGTGAAAACACCTGAGTTGGATGTGGGCCGACTGCAGTGGCATCGAACCCACACTGCTGGAGGTTACTGTGTTGTGTATATATATATATATATATAATATATATATATATATATATATATATATATATATATATATATATATATATATATATAGATAGATAGATAGATAGATAGATAGATAGATAGATAGATAGATAGATAGATTTATTATATTTTGTCGCTGTCTCCCACGTTAGCGAGGTAGCGCAAGGAAACAGACGAAAGAATGGCCCAACCCGCCCACATACACATGTATATACATACACGTCCACACACACACATATACATACCTATACATCTCAACGTATACATATATATATATATATATATACACACACAGACATATACATATATACACATGTACATAATTCATACAGTCTGCCTTCATCCATTCCCGTCGCCACCTCGCCACACATAAAATAACAACTCCCTCTCCCCCTCAATATATATATATATATATATATATATATATATATATATATATATATATATATATATATATAAACTTGACAAAAAAAGCAAAAAAATATATTTTTTCCTGCGCGAAATTATCATTATTTTTTCCCGCCAATCGATTGGCCAACAGTGTTGAAAAGCGAGGCTTCTGATTGGCCGCTGCCTTATGACGCCACTGGCGGGAGAAGCCCCGATTGGCTGACGCTATACGTTAGTCCCTATAGCGAAATAGTGCGTGCGCGAGCCTTAAATTCTTTACTAATTAAATATTACGACATCGTTAGATGCCACAGCCACGAAATAACTGGTCAATGGTCTTGTTTAGGACAAAATACAGTAGTTGGGCGTTTAAAATGTCGGCAGTAGACGTAGGTACATAAAAAACGGCGTCAGAGGTCAATAATAATAATAATAATAATAATAATAATAATAATAATAATAATAATAATAATAATAATATCTGTATGTCTATAGTTGCGACAAATTAAAATATATATATATATATATATATATATATATATATATATATATATATATATATATATATATATATATATATATCCACTGAAACAGAGGCGTATACATCGGAGAAACAGCCAATAGAAACCGTTTTAAAAACAGAGACATACGGGGGGGGAGGGGGAAGTTAGGTAAGGAACAACGGAAGAGGGGGAGGGGTACAACAGAAGAGGGGGAGGGGTACAATGGAAGAGGGGGAGGGGAAGAACGGAAGAGGGGGAGGGGTACAACGGAAAAGGGGGAGGGGTACAACAGAAGAGGGTGAGGGGTACAATGGAAGAGGGGAGGGGTACAACGGAAGAGGGGGAGGGGAACAACGGATGAGGGTGAGGGGAACAACGGATGAGGGTGAGGGGAACAACGGAAGAGGGGGAGGGGTACAACGGAAGAGGGGGAGGGGTACAACGGAAGAAGGGGAGGGGTACAACGGAAAAGGGGGAGGGGAACAACGGATGAGGGTGAGGGGAACAACGTAAGAGGGTGAGGGGAACAACGGATGAGGGTGAGGGGAACAACGGATGAGGGTGAGGGGAACAACGTAAGAGGGTGAGGGGAACAACGGAAGAGGGGGAGGGGAACAACGGAAGAGGGGGAGGGGAACAACGGATGAGGGTGAGGGGAACAACGGAAGAGGGGGAGGGGTACAACGGAAGAGGGGGAGGGGTACAACGGAAGAGGGGAGGGGTACAACGGATGAGGGGAGGGGTACAACAGAAGAAGGGGAGGGGAACAACGGAAGAGGGGGAGGGGAACAACAGAAGAGGGGAGGGGTACAACGGAAGAGGGGGAGGGGTACAACGGAAGAGGGGGAGGGGTACAACGGAAGAGGGGGAGGGGTACAACGGAAGGAGAGGGGTACAACGGAAAGGGGGAGGGGAACAACGGAAGAGGGGGAGGGGTACAACGGAAGAGGGTGAGGGGAACAACGGAAGAGGGGTACAACGGAAGAGGGTGAGGGGAACAACGGAAGAGGGGGAGGGGAACAACGGAAGAGGGGAACAACGGAAGAGGGGGAGGGGTAAATAACGGATGGCAACAGGAGGCTCCCCCCCCACCCATTACTGTACCAGGTATTGACCATCCCCCCCTCCTAAACCCCCCCTCCCCCCAAGTCAATCTGTCCCCTCACCTTTAAATAACGGCGAATGGTGGCGCTCCTCCTGCCCTGGGAAACGGCTCTCGGTTCCCCTCATGCCATCCATTGATGAGGGGAGATTAATCACACCCGCGGGTGATCACAACGTGATAATTGATCATAATTAATCAAATTACTCCAAGAGAGAGAGAGAGAGAGAGAAAGAGAGAAAGAGAGAGAGAGTGAGAGAGTGTGAAAGGTGGCAACATTCCCTCCCTAAACTCCCCTCTCTCTCCCTCTCTCTCATATCCTTCCCCTCCTTCCCCCCACGTAAATAACGCTGTTTCCCCTCTTTCAACTGATGACGTCACTGTGAGGTGCGTGTCTCCCTTCACTTCAATGTCTCACTGACGCCTCCTGGAGCCCTGACCTCCTCCTCCTCCACCAGTTGCACCAACACTGGACCCCGTGGTGGTGGTGGTGGTGGAGATGTTGGCGGGGGTGTGGAGAGGGCGCCCCCCTCTTCCCCTCTCCCCATCAGACTTGCGCACTGCGCCATATTGAATAGTAAATGATTTTCCTCTGGCGACACTCGGCAACTACCTCCCCTTCCTCTGGCGACACTTGGCAACTACCTCCCCTTCCTCTGTCCCTGGCGACACTTGGCAACTCCTTCCCTTCCTGTCTCTGGCGACACTTGGCAACTCCTTCCCTTCCTGTTTCTGGCGACACTTGGCAACTTTTCCCCCGCCTAACTCGGTGTTGCCAACTCGATGATCCTTTATTTATCCCTCGTATTATTATTTATTTAAGAAATACAATAAATAAAAATATAATTCTATATAATCATACATCATGTTGCATTTTAAACGACGAAACAGTTAAAATTTCCTTCGATTGGGTTTAAGATGAATTTAAACGCTTCTGAGCTAAAGGAACTGATTATTTTAATCATTTTAATATAATACACTTGATTAATTATATAATTATATTAAAGAAAATCATAGATGGATAATCTTTCAGCCTTATCAAAAGTGATTAACGCACTTTGTTACTGGGTGAAAGTGAAGAAATAGGAATTATTAATCTTTCCACATTTTTTCCCCCAATTTCACCTGATTAATACCTATTTTAATCCAATTTTGACGTTTTTTTTTTATTAAAAATAATGACACAAAATGGCGATTTTAATCGTTTTAGTCCGCTATTATGACATAAGTAAAGACGTAATGGACTTCAATACCTTACATTCCCCCTTGCTTTCACTCCTTCATTCACGTCCAGTAATTTCAATCATTTCTTTCATTTCCATCAAAGTTTGAGAACCGTTCTAAGATCACGTTGAATTACACCACTTTGCCACTGACCCTCCCGCCTTCTGCCAGGCAAGGGGGTGAGAGGCATAGTCAGGTAAACGTGAGGAGAAATGGAAAAAGAAAGAAAAAAGAAAGAAAAACCAAGATGGACGAAGGTCGCTTCGTCTGCCATGAAAAACCCAGAAAAATGGCGGGAAATTCTTGTCGCGTTCGAGCTCGGAGGTAAAAAATAAATTATATATATATATATAATTTATATATATATATATATATATATAAATTATATATATATAAATTATATATATATAAATTACATATATATAGATTATATATATAATTTAAACGTAATTAACGTAAATTAAATATATATAATTTATATATATATATATATATATATATATATATATATCTAATTCTTTGATCTCACGAGGAAATATTTGAAATTTATATATTTTTTCCTCGTCTGGGATACGGGAAGAAATTTATATATGGAAATTTATATAAGAAAATGTGGATGAATATTTTTTTCCCTCGTTGTTGAATGTATCGCCTTAAAAATTTTTTTTCCCCTCCGTCCCATTACTAAACCTTATTACCCATCCTATTTCACCTATTTCCCCCATTTCCATTGTCCCATTACTAAACCTTATTACCCATCCTATTTCACCTATTTCCCCCATTTCCATTGTCCCATTACTAAACCTTATTACCCATCCTATTTCACCTATTTCCCCCATTCCATTGTCCCATCACTAAACCTTATTACCCATCCTATTTCACCTATTTCCCCCATTCCATTGTCCCATTACTAAACCTTATTACCCATCCTATTTCACCTATTTCCCCCATTCCATTGTCCCATTACTAAACCTTATTACCCATCCTATTTCACCTATTTCCCCCATTCCATTGTCCCATTACTAAACCTTATTACCCATCCTATTTCACATATTTCCCCCATTCCATTGTCCCATTACTAAACCTCTACTATTACCCATCCAATTTAACCTATTTCCCCCTCCTCAACCATTTCCCCCATTCCATTGTCCCATCACTAAACCTTATTACCCATCCTATTTCACCTATTTCCCCCTCCTCAACCATTTCCCCATCTCCATTGTCCCATTTCTAAACCCTCCTACCTATTACCCATCCAATTTAACCTATTTCCCCCCTCTCAACCATTTCCCCATTCCATTGTCCCATTTCTAAACCCTCCTACCTATTACCCATCCAATTTAACCCATTTCCCCATCTCCATCGTCCCATTACTAAACCCTCCTACCTATTCCCATCCAATTTAACCCATTTCCCCCTCCTCAACCATTCATTCCTTGTTTCTACCATCCCTTTACTAGACCCTCCTATTTAACCCATTTCCCCCCCACTATTATAATTTCCTTCCCCATTTTCTTTCAAGGTTACACAGAGGAGGTGCACACGCCACACCCCATTTTCTCTCCCCTATTACTAGTGATATTCCATTTCCCCTTGCCCGCTATATTACCCCCCCCCCTCCCCCTCCCCCCTCCCCTTCCCGCCTGGTAGTACACACGTACGCCACACAGCCTAGCAACCCAGGGGGGGGGAGGGGGAAGGGGGGCCCCCCTTCCACCCATCACCCCCCCCTCTCCCTCTCTCTCCCCCCCTTCCCCCCCCCCCCCCCCGGGCAGCGGCGCGTCGCGCTGCGCGCCTCGTACGAACACACACACACCCCTTCCCCCCTCCTCCCCCCCCTAAACTACCACCATCACAAACAGCGACAGAGGGGGAGAGTAAGGGGAAAGGGGGGGAGGGGAGCACACAGGCAGCCCACCCTCAGGCCCAGCAGGAAACGGGGGCGTATCCGTTGAATAGGGGGGGGAAGGGAGAGGGGAAAGGGGGTAAAAAGGGGGGTAAGGGGTAAGTAGGTAGTTAAGTCACGCCATTAGCGTGTGGTGATTAGAGGGGAAGAGGGGTAGTTCATCGCTGACGACCGGGTGTCCAATGGCCAAAGGGGGGGTAGGGGGTAAAAGGGGGGGGTAGGGGGTAAAAGGGGGGGTGGGTAAGGGGTAGGTAGTTAAGTCACGCCATTAACGTGTGGTGATTAGAGGGGAAGAGTGGTAGTTCATCGCTGACGACCGGTGTCCAATGGCCATTTCCCCCCCCCCCCCTCAGTCGTCGGACCTTAGGGGTCGAAATCACGTTCCATTTACACCATTCGTCGACCTTATGACATACGAAGGTGTTTACAATTCGAGGTGCTTGTTAAGCCAACGACCTAATGGCACCGGAGGGTCGTTAACATGTCCTCCTGTCCAAGTCGAACGACCCCCTCCCTAACCCGGCACGACGGTACGACGCCCCAGAGCACGACGGTACGACGCCCCTGGACACGACGGTACGACGTCCCTGAACACGACGGTACGACGCCCCTGGACACGACGGTACGACCCCCATGGACACGACGGTACGACGCCCCTGGACACGACGGTACGACCCCCATGAGCACGACGGTACGACGTCCCTGGACACGACGGTACGACGCCCCTGGACACGACGGTACGACGCCCCTGGACACGACGGTACGACGCCCCTGAACACGACGGTACGACGCCCCTGGACACGACGGTACGACCCCCTGAACACGACAGTACGACCCACTGTGCACGACCCCCGAGCACGACGGTACGACCCACTGAGCACGACGGTACGACGCCCCTGGACACGACGGTACGACGCCCCTGTGCACGACGGTACGACGCCCCTGGACACGACGGTACGACGCCCCTGGACACAACGGTACGACTCCCATGAGCAAGACGGTACGACCCCCCTGGACACGACGGTACGACCCCCATGAGCACGACGGTACGACGCCCCTGAACACGACGGTACGACCCCCTGAACACGACGGTACGACCCCCCTGAGCACGACGGTACGACCCCCATGAGCACGACGGTACGACCCCCATGAGCACGACGGTACGACGCCCATGGACACGACGGTACGACCCCCTGAGCACGACGGTACGACGCCCCTGGACACGACGGTACGACGCCCCTGGACACGACGGTACGACGCCCCTGGACACGACGGTACGACCCCCATGAGCACGACGGTACGACGCCCCTGAGCACGACGGTACGACGCCCCTGGACACGACGGTACGACGCCCCTGGACACGACGGTACGACGCCCCTGGACACGACGGTACGACCCCCATGAGCACGACGGTACGACGCCCCTGGACACGACGGTACGACGCCCCTGGACACGACGGTACGACCCCCATGAGCACGACGGTACGACGCCCCTGGACACGACGGTACGACGCCCCTGGACACGACGGTACGACGCCCCTGGACACGACGGTACGACCCCCTGAGCACGACGGTACGACGCCCCTGAACACGACGGTACGACGCCCCTGAGCACGACGGTACGACCCCCTGAACACGACGGTAAGACGCCCCTGGACACGACGGTACGACGCCCCATGAGCACGACGGTACGACCCCCATGAACACGACGGTACGACGCCCCTGGACACGACGGTACGACGTCCCTGAACACGACGGTACGACCCCCCTGAGCACGACGGTACGACTCCCTGAGCACGACGGTACGACCCCCTGAGCACGACGGTACGACCCACATGAGCACGACCCACATGAGCACGACGGTACGACCCCCTGAGCACGACGGTACGACCCCCATGAGCACGACGGTACGACCCACATGAGCACGACGGTACGACCCCTTGAACACGACGGTACGACCCCCTGAACACGACAGTACGACCCACTGTGCACGACCCCCTGAACACGACGTTACGACCTAAGGTACAACCCTGAAGCACGAGGGTGCACGACCACCCCCTGGACACGACGGTACGACCTTTGAGTACGACGGTGCACGACCCCCACCCCCCCTCCTTCACTGGACGGGGGGGTCGTACCGTGGTTGCTCAAGGGTCGTAACCGACAGGATCATATCGGCGTCTTTGCCTAGGTCGTAACCAATGTAAGACAGATAGATAAATAGATAGATAGATAGATAAATAGATAGATAGATAGATAGATAGATAAATAGATAGAAAGATAGAAAGATAGATAGATAGATAAATATAGAAAGATAGATAGATAGATAAATAGATAGAAAGATAGATAGATAGACAGAAAGATAGATAGATAGATAAGATAGATAGATAGATAGAAAGATAGATAAGATAGATAGATAAATAGACAGAGATAGATAGATAGATAAATAAATAGATAGAAAGATAGATAGATAGATAGATAAATAAATAGATAGAAAGATAGATAGAAAGATATATAGATAAATAAATAGAAAGATAGATAGATAGATAAACTAGGACATTAAAAGCAACCTTTTTAAACGCCTTTTTTCTGTCCAATAAAAATAATTCAATAAATGCTTAATGAACATCCTAGGACCCTAATTATCCTAGCATAGGCTAGGATAATTGCCTAGCCTAGCCTAGCCAAGCATAACATATATCTATATCTATCTATCTATCTATCAATATATATATTCTTAAAATACACACATCATTAGCCCAGTAATTTAATAGGTTTAAAGCTTAATTAATACACATGTTCCCCATTTTTAAGGTTAGATAGATAGATAGATAGATAGATAGATAAATAGATAGACAGATAGATAAATAGATAGATAGATAGATAGATAATGAGGATATTATCATTATAACCCTATTCCGTGGCCAATAGTCTATCATCATCATTACCACCACCATTAATGACGTAATTACCCTTAAACCATAATTACCCTTAAACCACCATTTAAAAAAAAAGTTTTTTTAAGGGAATTTTAAAGTATTTCTCTTACCTTAAATCGTCTACGTTACTCGCTGGCAGAAAACCTTCTTGGGATATCTCCGGCCAATGCCTATATCTCCTCCGCGCCCGTAGTGCCCCCCACACGTCTCCAAAAACCGGATCTATATATCATATATGGCCATATATCACCATATATGTCACTCAAACAATAAAACCACGTGGGGTCCCTAAGGAGAGCGAGAGCAAGCCGTGCACCCTCCTTGACGGTCTGGGCCACACTGAACTCTGGGAGGGGACAGTGGGAGGGAACTCCTTGTGGCGGGAGACGAGAGTATCGTAACTTTCCCAAGTTCAATTTCTTTTTACCCCCTTTCAAATGCCTTTAAAGCCACGTAGCTTTCATTTTCCAATTCAAAATGGTCATTTAATGGTTTGAGAAACTGGTATTTAAGTCAGGGTACGACGTTATAACTGTCAGACCGGGGAAAGGGGGTGGTTTATCGTACGCCCGGCAGCGTTTAACCCCCCCCCCAAGTCTTTCTTGGCCAGGAACGTTCACAATTAAGTAATATTTCCCGATTCATAATAAATATAAAAGTATGATTGATTTTACAAAAGAGTCTCTCATCTACTTATTCAATTAAATATTTTGGGCACTTAACGGTGTCACAATAATCGCAGAAAAGATTAATTTGATTCCTTACGCGCATTTGTGAATGCGACTAATTTGAATTCGACACAAAAATTGTCATATTTTTTCAAATAATTTACGAAAGGAAAGCAACAACTATGAATTTTGGTCTATGTCCCTCGAGTGTAATATCCCGGCCTTGGACCTAAACCTTTAAAACCTTAATATATCCCTTTAAACGCTTAATTTTTAAGGTTATAAGCGCCTTTTTAAGGATTCGATGACGTCACGTAACGGTTCCCGCTTCGAATCTCCCGTCCGCCCTCAGCTAACCCTTGCTGTTCATCGGGGATGTGGCGGAGGGAGGGACGCGTAGCGCACACCTCAGGATCATATCACTGCCGCTGTGTCTCCCACATGGACATTACTTGAGAGAGAGAGAGAGAGAGAGAGAGAGAGAGAGAGAGAGAGAGAGAGAGAGAGTAGACAGAGAGAGAGAGAGAGAGAGAGAGAGAGAGAGAGAGAGAGAGAGAGAGAGAGAGAGAGAGAGTTAGACAGATAGAGAGAGAGAGAGAGAGAGAGAGAGAGAGAGAGAGAGAGAGAGAGAGAGAGAGAGAGAGAGAGAGAGTTAGACAGACAGATAGATAGAGAGAGAGAGAGAGAGAGAGAGAGAGAGAGAGAGAGAGAGAGAGAGAGAGAGAGAGAGAGAGAGACTTAGACAGATAGATAGAGATAGATAGATAGATAGATAGAGAGAGAGAGAGAGAGAGAGAGAGAGAGAGAGAGAGAGAGAGAGAGAGAGAGAGAGATTCTCTAACTCACAGACACACGAATTTCGTACCCCCCTCTCCCCCCCCTAATGTAATTAACAATAGGTAATTACGCCCAGGTGGTTAATGGCAAGGCATAGAAAACGGGATGCGGAATGCCTCGCTTCCTGTATTTGCGCAAACACGTAATCACCACGCGTTAACGAGTCGTTTACCCAATCCGGCCCTTTACCTTGTACGTAATTAACCCAAGCAGGACCCCCCCCCCCCCACACACCAATTCAAAGTTAACGAGCAATTAAGCCATTTTTCACAACCAATCGCTTGCCGGCATTCGTTCCCACTTTCTATAATGGCCAGTGGGCTACCCTCACCCCAGGGTTATTGCCTCTTCGGTTTAGGATAACACGTCGCCCACCCTATACCACCTCATTTCCACTTATCCCACGACACAGAAGTTTTTCCAAAGGCCTTTTTGGCAGAAATTCCAAATATATCTAGTCTTCAGCCTTTTACGCCTTTTAATGTGCCCTTGTTCGGCCCACCGTCGCCCACCCCCTACCATATAGGACACCGATCCAATTCGCTCCATCCCGTGCATGCCACGCACGCTCTTGAAAAATCCAAATTTTCACCCAGAGCATCAAAGTGACCATCGAGGTGGCCAATGGAGCAAAAGATAATGGGTTTATTTCATTCATCCAATGTTCTAGATGTTATTCAACATTGGCTGATGTGTTATATCATGTTCTTCACAGAGACAAGATACGTACATACGAAGTTATTCACTTTGCCCTAAGTTGGCTGGTGGGATGACGTCATTCATACACGTAGGGTAAAATTATATAACATTCAACTACGACCAATTGTTCTTCATGAAGAACTTTTTTTGTTCTATTGACCCGAAGGCTTTGGCAATCATTATAAGTCAAAGTTAATGAATAACTTATATATATATATATATATATATATATATATATATATATATATATATATATATATATATATATATATATATGATCTCATAAGAAAGTGAACAGTTTTTGTGAGCATTGGGGTGGGTGGGGGGTTAAAAATTAAAAAAAACGCCAGAATTGGAAAAAAAAAATTATCAATAACACCGTTAACGGGGACGCTAAATGGCTATTGTGCAGCACAGGAAGAAGGTCGGGGTTCGATAACGAAAAGGGGAACACAATTACTGTAGTGTGAACATTGTTCAAGCGTGTGTGTGTGTGTGTGTGTGTGTGTGTGTGTGTGTGTGTGTGTGTGTGTGTGTGTGTGTGTGCGCGTGTGTGTGTGTCTGTGTGTGTGTCTGTGTGTGTGTGTGTGTTGTTTTTTTGTTGTTTTTTCTCTCACTTTTGTTTCACCCTCAAGCTTCTTGGTTCATCATTTTATAGCGTTCGGGAGGGAGGGTGTGTGTGTGTGGGGGGGGGGGGGTGTTTGTTCATCCGGGCATCGAGAACATCAAAATGTTCTATGATCTTGTTCATCTTTAATCAAAAAACGTATCACGAAGTGTGAACAGTTATACATAAAATACATTAATATAAAATACATTAACATAAAATACATTAATATAAAATACATTAATATAAAATACATTAATATAAAATACATTAACATAAGATGCATTAACATAAAATACATTAACATAAAATATATTAACAAAATACATTAACATAAATTACATTAACATAAATTACATTAACATAAACATTATCTCAATATACTTAACTTGAAATACGAACGTGAACCATGATGAACATTATATGAACATGTTCTAATATAGCTATGATGCACTCCAAACAGTAGCTGAGTTATGGTGGACTCCTTTAGAACGAATGTTTACATAAATAAAAACTCACACCCATATATACAAAATATGAAATACAAATATGTAAGAAACCCATTGAATAAATTAAACTATGAAGTCATACAATAATTTGGAAAGGCAAGAAATTTAACTTAAAAAAACCCATAATTTTTAAAAGACAATAATCTAATTTCATATTAATATATTTCTCTCTCCAAAGGAATCCACAATCAATTGCTAATAACCCCAAAATTAACCTTAAACTACTTAATCTTCTATATATATATATATATATATATATATATATATATATATATATATATATATATATATATATATATATATATATTGCTATGAGTCCACTAGGGGGGAAAATGAAACAGCATAAGTTGCCAAGTGCATTTTCGTGTCATAATCACATCATCAGAGGAGACACAAGAGAGAGATATAAGTCAGTTGATATACATCGAAGAGACTAAGCTATAGTTTTCATCAAAAATGGAATAAAAACAAAGAAATATAGGAAATTATCATCAAAATCAAAAGAATTATTCTTTTTTTAACTTTTTCTCTGACTGTAATCACCCCAAGTCCAATTTCTATTCACAATCAAATGGAAATTATCATCAAAATCAACAAGACATTTTTTTTTTCACTTTTTTCCTGCCTGTAAAAACCCAAGTCCAATTTCTATTCACAATCAAATGGAAATTATTATCAAAATCAACAGGGGAAAAAAAAATTCACTTTTTTCTTCTGACTGTAATCACCCCAAGGTCCAATTTCCATTAAAAGACTCCTGGTTTTACATAGTCTCCTTCCAATAGCATAGAAATGTGAACTCATCTGGAGCGAGACTTTGGACTATCAATTGCCCTTGAGCAAGCAAGAGTCCAATTACTATCTCTACAGTCATCAATTAACCCTTAAAATGTACCTCTTGTGTACATGCATACGCAAGAGGTGTTTGTTTACTTAAAACTAATGTGTCAAAAGGTATTTTTGTCTGTTGATAGCTATCTTCAATCCTTAACATTTATTCATGTTACCAGAACTTGGCCATACGTGACAGCAATCTGCAATCCTTAACATTTATTCATGTTACCATAACTTAGCCATGCGTGACAGCAATCTTCAATCCTTAACATTTATTCATGTTACCAGAATTTGGCCATCCGTGACAGCAATCTTCAATCCTTAACATTTATTCATGTTACCAGAACTTGGCCATACGTGATTGCAATCTTCAATCCTTAACATTCATTCATGATACCAGAACTTGGCCACGCGTGATAGCTATCTTCAATCCTTAACATTTATTCATGTTACCAGAACTTGGCCATGCGTGACAGCAATCTTCAATCCTTAACATTTATTCATGTTACCAGAATTTGGCCATACGTGTTAGCAATCTTCAATCCTTAACATTTATTCATGTTACCAGAACTTGGCCATACGTGTTAGCAATCTTCAATCCTTAACATTTATTCATGTTACCAGAACTTGGCCATACGTGTAGATTGTCATAGAACAACACACCATGGAATCATTCTGCCAAATGACCTCGGTAATATATCTATCTGTCTCCCTGTCTATCGATCTCTGTCCAATTAAACAACATAGAATGATATCTTCATTCCCCGGCGCCACCTCCATGATTGCTTCATCAACTCGTTTCAGCAAAATACAGAACATGAAGTGGTGACAGCACTGTAATATATCAAATGTAAAAAACAGTGTTACAGACCATCTTGGTACAGTACTGTAATATATCAAATGTACAGGACTGTGTTACAGACCATCTTAGTACAGCACTGTAATATATCAAATGTACAGTACAGTGTTACAGTCCATCTTGGTACAGCACTGTAATATATCAAATGTACAGGCATGTGTTACAGACCATCTTGGTACAGTACTGTAATATATCAAATGTATTGGACAGTGTTACAGACCATCTTGGTACAGCACTGTAATATATCAAATGTACAGGCCAGTGTTACAGACCATCTTGGTACAGCACTGTAATATATCAAATGTACAGGCCTGTGTTACATTCCATCTCGGTACAGCACTGTAATATATCAAATGTACAGGCATGTGTCACAGTCCATCTTGGTACAGCACTGTAATATATCAAATGTACAGGCATGTGTTACAGACCATCTTGCTACAGCACTGTAATATATCAAATGTATTGGACAGTGTTACAGACCATCTTGGTACAGCACTGTAATATATCAAATGTACAGGCCTGTGTTACAGACCATCTTGGTACAGCACTGTAATATATCAAATGTACAGGCATGTGTTACAGACCATCTTGGTACAGCACTGTAATATATCAAATGTACAGGCCAGTGTTACAGACCATCTTGATACAGCACTGTAATATATCAAATGTACAGTACTGTGTTACAGACCATCTTGGTACAGCACTGTAATATATCAAATGTGCAGTACTGTGTTACAGTCCATCTTGGCACAGCACTGTAATATATCAAATGTACAGGACCAGTGTTACAGACCATCTTGGTACAGCACTGTAATATATCAAATGTACAGTACAGTGTTACAGTCCATCTTGGTACAGCACTGTAATATATCAAATGTACAGGCCAGTGTTACAGACCATCTTGGTACAGCACTGTAATATATCAAATGTACAGGCATGTGTTACAGACCATCTTGGTACAGCACTGTAATATATCAAATGTATTGGCCTGTGTTACAGACCATCTTGGTACAGCACTGTAATATATCAAGTGTACAGGCCAGTG
>NC_092284.1:3360389-3472889 GCF_036320965.1 Panulirus ornatus
TACCTGTTATAGAAGTAAGTGCCTTGGCCATTTACCTGTTATAGAAGTAAGTGCCTTGACCATTTACCTGTTATAGAAGTAAGTGCCTTGGCCATTTACCTGTTATAGAAGTAAGTGCCTTGGCCATTTACCTGTTATAGAAGTAAGTGCCTTGGCCATTTACCTGTTATAGAAGTAAGTTCCTTGGCCATTTACCTGTTATAGAAGTAAGTGCCTTGGCCATTTACCTGTTATAGAAGTACGTGCCTTGGCCATTTACCTGTTATAGAAGTACGTGCCTTGGCCATTTACCTGTTATAGAAGTATGTGCCTTGGCCATTTACCTGTTATAGAAGTAAGTGCCTTGGCCATTTACCTGTTATAGAAGTAAGTGCCTTGGCCATTTACCTGTTATAGAAGTAAGTGCCTTGGCCATTTACCTGTTATAGAAGTAAGTGCCTTGGCCATTTACCTGTTATAGAAGTACGTGCCTTGGCCATTTACCTGTTATAGAAGTACGTGCCTTGGCCATAGGGGCGAGAAGGATTGGCCATTTCCCGTCGCCAGTCCATGTTTTCACGAGAAATGGCCTCCACACACGACGCGTCCCAGACATTTCCATAAAACAGTTTTTGCATATTTAATTGTCTCTCGCCATACCTACAGAGGGGAAGAAAAGGGGGGAAAAAAAGGAGTGAGTCGGGGAAACAATTGTTTACTGATGGGTTTCGAGGGGAAAAAAGAGTCAGGTACACAATGTTTACTGATGGGTTTCGAGGGGAAAAAAGAGTCAGGTAAACAATATAGAGGGGTCAGGTAAACCATGTTTACTGATGGGTTTCGAGGGGAGAAAAGTGGGTCAGGTAAACAATGTTTACTGATGGGTTTCGAGGGGAAAAAAGTGGGTCAGGTAAACAATGTTTACTGATGGGTTTCGAGGGGGGGGGGAAGAGCCAGGTAAACAATGTTTACTGATGGGTTTCGAGGGGAGAAAAGTGAGTCAGGTAAACAATGTTTACTGATGGGTTTCGAGGGGAGAAAAGTGAGTCAGGTAAACAATGTTTACTGATGGGTTTCGAGGGGAAAGAAGTGAGTCAGGTAAACCATGTTTACTGATGGGTTTCGAGGGGAAAAAAGAGTCAGGTAAACAATGTTTACTGATGGGTTTTGAGGGGAAAAAGGAGTCAGGTAAACAATATAGAGGGGTCAGGTAAACCATGTTTACTGACGGGTTTCGAGGGGAAAGAAGTGAGTCGGGTAAACAATGTTTACTGATGGGTTTCGAGGGGAGAAAAGTGGGTCAGGTAAACAATGTTTACTGATGGGTTTCGAGGGGGGAAAAGTGGGTCAGGTAAACAATGTTTACTGATGGGTTTCGAGGGGAGAAAAGTGAGTCAGGTAAACAATGTTTACTGATGGGTTTCGAGGGGAAAGAAGTGAGTCAGGTAAACCATGTTTACTGATGGGTTTCGAGGGGAAAAAAGAGTCAGGTAAACAATGTTTACTGATGGGTTTCGAGGGGAAAAAGGAGTCAGGTAAACAATATAGAGGGGTCAGGTAAACCATGTTTACTGACGGGTTTCGAGGGGAAAGAAGTGAGTCGGGTAAACAATGTTTACTGATGGGTTTCGAGGGGAGAAAAGTGGGTCAGGTAAACAATGTTTACAGATGGGTTTCGAGGGGAGAAAAGTGAGTCAGGTAAAAAATGTTTACTGATGGGTTTCGAGGGGAGAAAAGTGGGTCAGGCAAACAATGTTTACTGATGGGTTTCGAGGGGAGAAAAGTGGGTCAGGTAAACAATGTTTACTGATGGGTTTCGAGGGGAAAAAAGTCAGGTACACAATGTTTACTGATGGGTTTCGAGGGGAAAAAAGAGTCAGGTACACAATGTTTACTGATGGGTTTCGAGGGGGGGAAAAGTGAGTCAGGTAAACAATGTTTACTGACGGGTTTCGAGGGGAGAAAAGTGGGTCAGGTAAACAATGTTTACTGATGGGTTTCGAGGGGGGAAAAGTGGGTCGGGTAAACAATGTTTACTGATGGGGTTCGAGGGGAGAAAAGTGGGTCAGGTAAACAATGTTTACTGATGGGTTTCGAGGGGAGAAAAGTGGGTCAGGTAAACAATGTTTACTGATGGGTTTCGAGGGGAAAAAAATTAAATGAGAATATTAAAGTCTCCCATGTTAAATGATGGGTTTCATCAGCTCTCCTGGTTTTCTTTGGAGTGAAGAAAACGGCGCTCATTCAGCCCACATTCTTGTGTATTATAATGCTCATCATGAGTACATGTTATGTATTATAATGCTCATCATGAGTACATGTTATGTATTATAATGCTCATCATGAGTACATGTTATGTATTATAATGCTCATCATGATTACGTGTTATGTATTATAATGCTCATCATGAGTACATGTTATGTATTATAATGCTCATCATGAGTACATGTTATGTATTATAATGCTCATCATGAGTACATGTTATGTATTATAATGCTCATCATGAGTACATGTTATGTATTATAATGCTCATCATGAGTACATGTTATGTATTATAATGCTCATCATGAGTACATGTTATGTATTATAATGCTCATCATGAGTACATGTTATGTATTATAATGCTCATCATGAGTACATGTTATGTATTATAATGCTCATCATGAGTACATGTTATGTATTATAAATCGTTTAAAATCTCACCATCTTATGTTATTGATAAATAAAACGCCTCGGGAAAAAAAGAAAGATAGGGAAAAAAGGGGAAAAAATGGTTTAAAATGATAATATGGGATCCCAAATCACATTGAACTATGCTGGGTGAATTGACACATTGTTGACAAGACCCCAAATTGGAACGCCTCGGGGGAAAAAGGAAGAAAAAAAGGGGAAAAAATGGTTTAAAATGATAATATGGGATCCCAAATAACATTGAACTATGCTGGGTGAACTGAAACATTGTTGACAAGACCCCAAATTGGAACGCCTCGGGGGAAAAAGGAAGAAAAAAAAGGGGAAAAAATGGTTTAAAATGATAATATGGGATCCCAAATAACATTGAACTATGCTGGGTGAACTGAAATAATGTTTACAAGACCCCAAATTGGAACGCCTCGGGGGAAAAAAAGAAAGATAGGAAAAAAAGGGGAAAAAATGGTTTAAAATGATAATATGGGATCCCAAATAATATTGAACTATGCTGGGTGAACTGAAATAATGTTTACAAGACCCCAAATTGGAATGCCTCGGGGAAAAAAGGAAGAAAAAAGGGAAAAAAATGGTTTAAAATGATAATATGGAATCCCAAATCACATTGAACTATGCTGGGTGAACTGAGACATTGTTGACAAGACCCCAAATTGGAACGCCTCGGGGAAAAAAGGAAGAAAAAAAGGGAAAAAAGTGGTTTAACATGATAATATGGGATCCCAAATCACATTGAACTATGCTGGGTGAACTGAAATAATGTTTACAAGACCCCAAATTGGAACGCCTCAGGGAAAAAAGAAAGGGAAAAAAATGGTTTAAAATGATAATATGGCATCCCAAATCACATTGAACTATGCTGGGTGAACTGAAACATTGTTGACAAGACCCCAAATTGGAAAACTGGATATATGGACTTCAGCTAATATAGAAAACTAGAAAAAGAATGATTAAAAAAAAGGGGGAAAAAAAAAACTTGAAAATTCCTTACTTTTTGCAAAAGTTTCTCTTCTTCTCTTGAAGATGGTGCCACAAATATGGATTCTGTAGTCTTTGTATTTTCTGTATCTTGGCTGCTGGCAGAGTGGCTCTCAAACGGGTGCTAATTTCTTTGTACTCGGCTTCACTGGCTTGTAACGTGACGACAAGGTGGTCCTGGCCAGCGGGGATGGGCGTCCAATGAGGTGGGTGGTTTGTGCCGCTCTGCCACGCCCCACCCCCCGTTTTCTTCGCGAAATACAGCATGGCGGGCCGTCGGCGGATCTGCCTCACTCTCTTCGTGGTTGTGTTCGTCTGGGTCATCTGGGCAAAGTCCAGCAAGTAAGTGTACCGGCTGTTCTTGATGGTCATGCCTGAGGATGGTTGATTGACGAACTCTAGTTCAATCTGTTCGCTCGTAATGGTACACGCCAGCTCTCGCTGGCCCAGGCTATCCACTTCGCCAAAGGCCACCCATTTCCCAGCCTCGTCAAGGAAATACCAAGCGTACACAGTGGCTCTTGGGGTCTTCGAAACGGCAGCGGACTGAGTGGACAGGCGTCGAATCCCGAAAACCTCACTTCGTGATGGACTTCGAAGGTTCATCTGGGTGAAATCGGCCGTCCACAAGTCTTGGCCTAAAATCTTGAAAAATTCTTTGCCCTGAAGACCGATTTTGTATGGGATCAAGGCCTCCAATTGGACTCCATTCTTCGCCACATCCCGGAAGGCGTTTTCCAAAGCCTTCGAGTGATAGACGCCCAAATTATACCATCGCCCGTCCTTATGGAGCTGCCAGTGGAAGGTGGATTTGGCATGCAGGTACTTACACCCTTTCTGTTCCTTAAGACACCGGTCATCCAAAGAATGGACACATATTTCGGGTATTTCCACGTCGCCAAAGACATCTGTCGACTGGCAAATGGCATGGTCGTTTTCCCTTCGGGTTACCCGCTCTCGCTCCTCCAAGTCTTGCTTCCTGCCCTCATTATTCCCCCCTCTGTGTCCTCCAACTTGTGGGTCGACCTTCGCCTCATCTCTAGCCTCCTTCTTCTTCCTCCTCCTTGATTTCCCATCACGCGAGTCCACGGGGGAGGGAGACTCGTCCGTTTGTGGACAGCCGTCCATTTCCAGTCTCAGGAGAATATCACGTATACTTTCGTTCAAGGAGACGCCACAGCGCCTTAGGACTTTCTTACAAGAATCACTTAGTATATTGTGATTCAAGGGGCAGTTCCCTTGTTTACATTGGCCACCATTTCGCGCATAGTCTTGGCAAATATGGAGCTCAAGGCATTTCTCTTTCCCACACCCTTTGGTGGTGTTGTACCACGCACACACCCGTGGAACGTCTTCGCCTTTGAAAACTTTGCGAACGAGTCCAAAGACGACATTCTTATCAATTAAGTCTAAGTACAGCTTGGAGAGGACTGACGTGTTGTGGTCGGTGTCCAATCGATGGCCATAGGGGCAAGCTGGACCCAACTCACAATTGGACTGGGTTATGAAGGGAGAACACAAGTGTAAGCTCTTGCATTGCCCTCGGGTGGTACATCCCGTTTTCTTCAAGTAGTCTGGGCATAAAGTCACTGTGGGCACGAGTTCGATCACCATGCCCGCGTCGTGGTTCATGCACGAGAATATATCCGGTCTGGAGGCCACGATTTCCTTTAACGCGTCGGCACTACAGTCCAAATGGCGACTTATGACCTGGGCTGAACCCCACGCCTCTCGGAATTGCGATAGACATTTGACCACATCGACTGCAGATATGTTCGACCTCCTCCCCCTTGGGCCATGTCCCCCGGTGTCTCTTGCCCCCAAGGGCGCCGCCCTTTCCCCCCACATGTAGGGAGGAGGAGGAGAAGAAGGCGCAGAAGAAGACGGGTGCGGGATCCAACGAGGCAAGAACACATCAGGGCCCGGTCCTATAGGGGGGGCGACGCCAAAGCCACGAGCCCTCTCTCGCTCATTGGACTCGTCATACGATGGAGGTGGAGGCGTCGCCCCTCCACTATCATACTCCACCTGCCACTTATCTGGAGCGGAGGGGAAATACCAGCGCCCTTCACCTGAATGGGAATGGCTCTCTTGGTGATGGAAATGGCCATTTTCCCATTCCCTCCCATCCCTCGGGGCCTTTTTATTAGCCCTTGTGCCCTCATCGGTCTGCATGGCTCCTAAATTCAACATTGACACACTCCCTCGCTCCTTGTGTCTCTTGTCCTTGGCAAGAGAAAGAAACAAAGAATAAAAATAACATCAAAATCACACTCAGTGAAGTATAGAAACTTTCATGACTTCCAATGTATATATAAAACTATATAAATTCCAACATTTCATTGATGGAACATCAAATGATTTCTGGTGAAAATAATAAGCCTCCATTATCATTCCTTTGTCTATGAAGAATGATAATAAGCCTCCATTATCATTCCTTTCTCTATGAAGACTTATAATAAGCCTCCATTATCATTCCTTACTCTATGAAGAATGATAATAAGCCTCCATTATCATTCCTTTCTCTATGAAGAATGATAATAAGCCTCCATTATCATTCCTTACTCTATGAAGAATGATAATAAGCCTCCATTATCATTCCTTTCTCTATGAAGAATGATAATAAGCCTCCATTATCATTCCTTACTCTATGAAGAATTATAATAAGCCTCCATTATCATTCCTTACTCTATGAAGACTTATAATAAGCCTCCATTATCATTCCTTTCTCTATGACGAATGATAATAAGCCTCCATTATCATTCCTTTCTCTATGAAGAATGATAATAAGCCTCCATTATCATTCCTTTCTCTATGAAGAATGATAATAAGCCTCCATTATCATTCCTTACTCTATGAAGAATTATAATAAGCCTCCATTATCATTCCTTTCTCTATGAAGAATGATAATACGCCTCCATTATCATTCCTTACTCTATGAAGAATGATAATAAGCCTCCATTATCATTCCTTTCTCTATGAAGAATGATAATAAGCCTCCATTATCATTCCTTTCTCTATGAAGAATGATAATAAGCCTCCATTATCATTCCTTTCTCTATGACGAATGATAATAAGCCTCCATTATCATTCCTTTCTCTATGAGGAATTATAATAAGCCTCCATTATCATTCCTTTCTCTATGAGGAATTATAATAAGCCTCCATTATCATTCCTTACTCTATGAAGAATGATAATAAGCCTCCATTATCATTCCTTTCTCTATGAAGAATTATAATAAGCCTCCATTATCATTCCTTTCTCTATGAGGAATTATAATAAGCCTCCATTATCATTCCTTTCTCTATGAGGAATTATAATAAGCCTCCATTATCATTCCTTTCTCTATGAGGAATTATAATAAGCCTCCATTATCATTCCTTTCTCTATGAAGAATTATAATAAGCCTCCATTATCATTCCTTTCTCTATGAAGAATTATAATAAGCCTCCATTATCATTCCTTTCTCTATGAAGAATTATAATAAGCCTCCATTATCATTCCTTTCTCTATGAAGAATTATAATAAGCCTCCATTATCATTCCTTTCTCTATGAAGAATTATAATAAGCCTCCATTATCATTCCTTTCTCTATGAAGAATTATAATAAGCCTCCATTATCATTCCTTTCTCTATGAAGAATGATAATAAGCCTCCATTATCATTCCTTTCTCTATGAAGAATTATAATAAGCCTCCATTATCATTCCTTACTCTATGAAGAATGATAATAAGCCTCCATTATCATTCCTTTCTCTATGAGGAATTATAATAAGCCTCCATTATCATTCCTTTCTCTATGAAGACTTATAATAAGCCTCCACAGATATCTGTGCATATGAGTTATCTTGTCTGTCCATATCTTATCAGTTATCAGTACATATCAATTAAATGTACATATCAAGAACCTTATCTGTACATATATCATCAATTATCTGTATCAAGTCTTATTGCTTTTACGTAGTTAGAATATCTACACTGTCTTATGAGTTTAATTTACAGTAATAAGGAATTCGTACCATTAATAATGCTTTAATAAGGAATTTGTACCATTAATAATGCTTTAATAAGGAATTTGTACCATTAATAATGCTTTAATAAGGAATTTGTACCATTAATAATGCTTTAATAAGGAATTTCTACCATTAATAATGCTTTAATAAGGAATTTGTACCATTAATAATGCTTTAATAAGGAATTTCTACCATTAATAATGCTTTAATAAGGAATTTGTACCATTAATAATGCTTTAATAAGGAATTTGTACCATTAATAATACTTTAATAAGGAATTTGTACCATTAATAATGCTTTAATAAGGAATTTCTACCATTAATAATGCTTTAATAAGGAATTTGTACCATTAATAATGCTTTAATAAGGAATTTGTACCATTAATAATGCTTTAATAAGGAATTTGTACCATTAATAATGCTTTAATAAGGAATTTGTACCATTAATAATGCTTTAATAAGGAATTTGTACCATTAATAATGCTTTAATAAGGAATTTGTACCATTAATAATGCTTTAATAAGGAATTTGTACCATTAATAATGCTTTCTTACTTGCTTATTTGCTCCAGATGATGGAAAATGACCCAGCCTAGTTTGACCTGGAATTGGCAATAACTTACATTAAGAACAGCCTTCAAAATAAACAATTTATTCAACACTATCATTTATTCAAATTATAACTTATCGATTTCTTTATTCTTGCTCCTGCATGAGCATGATGACTGTAACCTGCCTTGAGCATGATGGCTGTATCCTCTGTTTCCACCTCGACTTTGACCTTGACCTCGACCTTGACTTTGACCTTGACCTCGTGTTCGACCCCAGCTTCCACCTCGACTTTGACCTCGACCTTGACCTTGACCTTGACCTCGTGTTCGAGCCCAGCTTCCACCTCGATTTTCCATTATGCTCCAAATTATTCTCCGCCACTTAAAATGAAGCACACATGCGTGTCTGGGGGTTCAAGTTTCCTTCTTAATCATTGATACACAATCAAAATGAAGCACACATGCGTCTCTGGGGGTTCAAGTTTCCTTCTTAATCATTGATACACAATTAAAATGAAGCACACATGCGTCTCTGGGGGTTCAAGTTTCCTTCTTAATCATTGATACACAATTAAAATGAAGCACACATGCGTGTCTGGGGGTTCAAGTTTCCTTCTTAATCATTGATACACAATTAAAATGAAGCACACATGCGTCTCTGGGGGTTCAAGTTTCCTTCTTAATCATTGATACACAATTAAAATGAAGCACACATGCGTCTCTGGGGGTTCAAGTTTCCTTCTTAATCATTGATACACAATTAAAATGAAGCACACATGCGTCTCTGGGGGTTCAAGTTTCCTTCTTAATCATTGATACACAATTACAATGAAGCACACATGCGTCTCTGGGGGTTCAAGTTTCCTTCTTAATCATTGATACACAATTAAAATGAAGCACACATGCGTCTCTGGGGGTTCAAGTTTCCTTCTTAATCATTGATACACAATTAAAATGAAGCACACATGCGTCTCTGGGGGTTCAAGTTTCCTTCTTAATCATTGATACACAATTACAATGAAGCACACATGCGTCTCTGGGGGTTCAAGTTTCCTTCTTAATCATTGATACACAATTAAAATGAAGCACACATGCGTCTCTGGGGGTTCAAGTTTCCTTCTTAATCATTGATACACAATTACAATGAAGCACACATGCGTCTCTGGGGGTTCAAGTTTCCTTCTTAATCATTGATACACAATTAAAATGAAGCACACATGCGTCTCTGGGGGTTCAAGTTTCCTTCTTAATCATTGATACACAATTAAAATGAAGCACACATGCGTCTCTGGGGGTTCAAGTTTCCTTCTTAATCATTGATACACAATTAAAATGAAGCACACATGCGTCTCTGGGGGTTCGAGTTTCCTTCTCAATCATTGATACACACTTAAAGTGATAGAACGATCCAATATGAAGTGATATAGTGGGGTCAGGGTTCTATGATACAGAGATGGGGGGGGTCTTTTAGATTACAGATGTGGTTCCTGTATAACAATAATTATAATTATAATAATTATAATAATTATACTAACATAATTATTATATGAATGATTATATCAATAATAATTATTTATTATTATTATTTTGCTTTGTCGCTGTCTCCCGCGTTAGCGAGGTAGCGCAAGGAAACAGACGAAAGAATGGCCCAACCCACCCACATACACATGTATTACATAAACGTACATAGATTTACGTACATGATTACATAAACGTACATAGATTTACGTACATGATTACATAAACGTACATAGATTTACGTACATGATTACATAAACGTACATAGATTTACGTACATGATTACATAAACGTACATAGATTTACGTACATGATTACATAAACGTACACAGACATACGTACATGATTACAAAAACGTACATAGACAGATACACGTACATGATTACATAATCATACATAAACAGATATACGTACATGATTACATAATCATACATAAACAGATATACGTACATATTACATAAACGTACACAGACATACGTACATGATTACATAAACGTACACAGACATACGTACATGATTACATAAACGTACACAGACATACGTACATGATTACATAAACGTACATAGCTATACGTACATGATTACATAAACGTACATAGATTTACGTACATGATTACATAAACGTACACAGACATACGTACATGATTACATAAACGTACATAGATTTACGTACATGATTACATAAACGTACATAGACAGATATACGTACATGATTACATAAACGTACATAAACAGATATACGTACATGAGTACATAAAACGTACATAGCTATACGTACATGATTACATAAACGTACATAGCTATACGTACATGATTACATAAACGTACACAGACATACGTACATGATTACATAAACGTACATAGATTTACGTACATGATTACATAAACGTACATAGACAGATACACGTACATGATTACATAAACGTACATAAACAGATATACGTACATGATTACATAAACGTACATAGACAGATATACGTACATGAGTACATAAAACGTACATAGATTTACGTACATGATTACATAAACGTACACAGACATACGTACATGATTACATAAACGTACATAGCTATACGTACATGATTACATAAACGTACATAGATTTACGTACATGATTACATAAACGTACATAGATTTACGTACATGATTACATAAACGTACATAGATTTACGTACATGATTACAAAAACGTACATAGACAGATATGTGTACGTATATGACAGAAACGTACATAGCTATACGTACATGATTACATAAACGTACATAGATTTACGTACATGATTACATAATCATACATAAACAGATATACGTACATGATTACATAATCATACATAAACAGATATACGTACATGATTACATAATCATACATAAACAGATATACGTACATGATTACATAAACGTACATAGATTTACGTACATGATTACATAAACGTACATAGATTTACGTACATGATTACATAAACGTACATAGATTTACGTACATGATTACATAAACGTACATACAGATATACGTACATGATTACATAAACTACATAGACAGATATACGTACATATTACATAAACGTACACAGACATACGTACATGATTACATAAACGTACATAGCTATACGTACATGATTACATAAACGTACATAGCTATACGTACATGATTACATAAACGTACATAGACAGATATACGTACATGATTACATAAACGTACATAAACAGATATACGTACATGATTACATAAACGTACATACAGATATACGTACATGATTACATAAACGTACACAGACATACGTACATGATTACATAAACGTACATAGCTATACGTACATGATTACATAAACTACATAGACAGATATACGTACATGATTACATAAACGTACATAGATTTACGTACATGATTACATAAACGTACATACAGATATACGTACATGATTACATAAACTACATAGACAGATATACGTACATGATTACATAATCATACATAAACAGATATACGTACATGAGTACATAAAACGTACATAGATTTACGTACATGATTACATAAACGTACACAGACATACGTACATGATTACATAAACGTACACAGACATACGTACATGATTACATAATCATACATAAACAGATATACGTACATGATTACATAATCATACATAAACAGATATACGTACATGATTACATAAACGTACATAGCTATACGTACATGATTACATAAACGTGCATAGACAGATATACGTACATGAGTACATAAAACGTACATAGCTATACGTACATGATTACATAAACGTACATAGCTATACGTACATGATTACATAAACGTACATAGCTATACGTACATGATTACATAAACGTACATAGCTATACGTACATGATTACATAAACGTACATAGATTTACGTACATGATTACATAAACGTACACAGACATACGTACATGATTACAAAAACGTACATAGACAGATATACGTACATATTACATAAACGTACATAGACGGCTATACGTACATGATTACATAAACGTACATAGCTATACGTACATGATTACATAAACGTACATAGATTTACGTACATGATTACATAAACGTACATAGATTTACGTACATGATTACATAAACGTACATAAACAGATATACGTACATGATTACATAAACGTACATACAGATATACGTACATATTACATAAACGTACATAGATTTACGTACATGATTACATAAACGTGCATAGACAGATATACGTACATGATTACATAAACGTACATAGATTTACGTACATGATTACATAAACGTACATAGACAGATATGTGTACGTATATGACAGAAACGTACATAGCTATACGTACATGATTACATAAACGTACATAGATTTACGTACATGATTACATAAACGTACATAGATTTACGTACATGATTACATAAACGTGCATAGACAGATATACGTACATGATTACATAAACGTGCATAGACAGATATACGTACATGAGTACATAAAACGTACATAGACAGATATGTGTACGTATATGACAGAAACGTACATAGCTATACGTACATGATTACATAAACGTACATAGACAGATATGTGTACGTATATGACAGAAACGTACATAGATATACGTACATGATTACATAAACGTACATAGCTATACGTACATGATTACATAAACGTACAGAGATTTACGTACATGATTACATAAACGTACACAGACATACGTACATGATTACATAAACGTACATAGATTTACGTACATGATACATAAACGTACACAGACATACGTACATGATTACATAAACGTACATAGACGGCTATACGTACATGATTACATAAACGTACATAGATTTACGTACATGATTACATAAACGTACACAGACATACGTACATGATTACATAAACGTACATAGACAGATATACGTACATGATTACATAAACGTACATAGACAGATATACGTACATGATTACATAAACGTACATAGACAGATATACATACATGATTACATAAACGTACATACACAGATATTCGTACACGATTACATAAACGTACATAGACAGATATACGTACACGATTACATAAACGTACATAAACAGATATACGTACATGATTACAAAAACGTACATAGACAGATATACGTACATGATTACATAAACGTACATAGACAGATATACGTACATGATTACATAAACGTACATACAGATATACGTACATGAGTACATAAACGTACATAGACAGATATACGTACATGATTACATAAATGTACATAGACAGATACACGTACATGATTACATAATCATACATAAACAGATACGTATATGACACAAATCTACATAGATGTGTACCTACATGATGACACTAATGTACATAGACAGATATGTGTACGTACATGACGACACTAACGTACACAGACATATGTCCACGTACATGACAAAAACGTACATAGATATGTGTATGTACATCATGACACTAACGTAAAGATATGTGTACGTATATGACAGAAACGTACATATATATGTGTACGTACATGATGACACACGTACACAGAAATGTGTACATCCATGATAACACAAACGTACATAGATGTGTGTACGTACATGACACTAATTGTACATGAACAATTGTACGCGATAAGAACGAGTACGTAAGGTGGGCACATGTGATTGATGTACATTACATGTACACTATCTTACTCTAATGTACATTACATGTACACTATCTTACTCTAATGTACATTACATGTACACTATCTTACTCTAATGTACATTACATGTACACTATCTTACTCTAATGTACATTACATGTACACTATCTTACTCTAATGTACATTACATGTACACTATCTTACTCTAATGTACATTACATGTACACTATCTTACTCTAATGTACACTACATGTACACTATCTTACTCTAATGTACACTACATGTACACTATCTTAGTCTAATGTACATTACATGTACACTATCTTACTCTAATGTACATTACATGTACACTATCTTCCTCTAATGTACATTACATGTACACTATCTTACTCTAATGTACATTACATGTACACTATCTTACTCTAATGTACATTACATGTACACTATCTTACTCTAATGTACATTATATGTACACTATCTTACTCTAATGTACATTACATATACACTATCTTACTCTAATGTACATTACATGTACACTATCTTACTCTAATGTACATTACATGTACACTATCTTACTCTAATGTACATTACATGTACACTATCTTACTCTAATGTACATTACATGTACACTATTTTACTATAATGTACATTACATGTACACTATCTTACTCTAATGTACATTACATGTACACTATCTTACTCTAATGTACATTACATGTACACTATCTTACTCTAATGTACATTACATGTACACTATCTTACTCTAATGTACATTACATGTACACTATCTTACTCTAATGTACATTACATGTACGCTATCTTACTCTAATGTACATTACATGTACACTATCTTACTCTAATGTACACCATGTTTAATGTACGCTACATATGTACACCATCTGACTCTAAGGTACACCATATATAAGAACTATGTACATGACTATGTATATATATATATATATATATATATATATATATATATATATATATATATATATATATATACAACCTTGACTCTTGCTCCACGTTTCCCCATTTAGCAAGGCAGCGTCGGAATGGGCAAAGTACATCGTTTACACACAGACACACACATACACACACTCCACCTCCGTATATATATATATATATATATATATATATATATATATATATATATATATATATATATATATATATATATATATATTCTCTCTCTCACTATAATATATAAGAAATACTACTTAATATATTAACAAAAAATATAATAAAAGTAATTCTCGTATTTCAATGTTTCCCTTTTTGGATGTCACGTCTGCTAACCGAGGGTAAAGGGATGACAGACACAGGATGTGATGGTGGCGGGCGTTGTGCAAGGGCGTAGGGGTCAGACAATGACTCATTCCTGTTCCTGGTGTTCAGCCAAGCGTCTCATTCCTGTCATTCCCTCCTTCCTATATAGGTCTAATGTCGGTTCGTTCCTGTTTCTGGTGTCCACCTTTCCCCTTTTCCAACACAGATCCAATGTCGGTTCGTTCCTGTTTCTGGTGTCCAGCTCCCCTTTCCCCTTCTCCAACACAGATCCAATGTCGGTTCGTTCCTGTTCCTGGTGTCCACCTTCCCCCTTCTCCAACACAGAACCAATGTCGGTTCGTTCCTGTTTCTGGTGTCCAGCTCCCCTTCCCCCTTCTCCAACACAGATCCAATGTCGGTTCGTTCCTGTTCCTGGTGTCCACCTTCCCCCCTTCTCCAACACAGAACCAATGTCGGTTCGTTCCTGTTCCTGGTGTCCACCTTCCCCCTTCTCCAACACAGATCCAATGTCGGTTCGTTCCTGTTCCTGGTGTCCACCTTTTCCCCTTCTCCAACACAGATCCAATGTCGGTTCGTTCCTGTTTCTGGTGTCCACCTTCCCCCTTCTCCAACACAGATCCAATGTCGGTTCGTTCCTGTTCCTGGTGTCCAGCTCCCCTTTCCCCTTCTCCAACACAGATCAAATGTCGGTTCGTTCCTGTTCCTGGTGTCCACCTTTTCCCCCTTCTCCAACACAGATCCAATGTCGGTTCGTTCCTGTTCCTGGTGTCCACCTTTTCCCCCTTCTCCAACACAGATCCAATGTCGGTTCGTTCCTGTTTCTGGTGTCCACCTTTTCCCCCCATACACAACAGAGAGAGAGAGAGAGAGAGAGAGAGAGAGAGAGAGAGAGAGAGAGAGAGAGAGAGAGAGAGAGAGAGAGAACTTAGCATCATAATCACATCAAAATAAACCATTTATCTACTCATTTACTGCTGCTGATAATGGTACTCACATAAACAACTGTTAACTACCATTTAATTGGCCAATGGCGAAGTGGGGGAATGGGGAGGTGGTGATGGGTGGTTAATGGGCCATAGAATTAACCATGTTTGAGGAGTGGCACAGATTTCTGTAGCTCAGTTTCTTCCTTGATAAGTTGCGCCAGGTTGCACAGCCCCTGGATAAATGATAAAAGAGAACATTAAATGATAAAGAGAACATTAAATGATAAAAGAGAACATTAAATGATAAAAGAGAACATTAAATGATAAAGAGAACATTAAATGATAAAAGGGAACATTAAATGATAAAAGAGAATATTAAATGATAAAAGAGAACATTAAATAAAAGAGAACACGAAATGATAAAAGAGAATATTAAATGATAAAAGAGAATATTAAATGATAAAAGAGAACATTAAATAAAAGAGAACACGAAATGATAAAAGAGAATATTAAATGATAAAAGAGAACATTAAATAAAAGAGAACACGAAATGATAAAAGAGAATATTAAATGATAAAAGAGAATATTAAATGATAAAAGAGAACATTAAATGATAAAGAGAACATTAAATGATGAAGAGAACATTAAATGATGAAGAGAACATTAAATGATAAAGAGAACATTAAATGATAAAGAGAACATTAAATGATAAAAGAGAACATTAAATGATAAAGAGAACATTAAATGATGAAGAGAACATTAAATAATAAAGAGAACATTAAATGATGAAGAGAACATTAAATGATAAAGAGAACATTAAATGATAAAAGAGAACATTAAATGATGAAGAGAACATTAAATAATAAAGAGAACATTAAATGATAAAGAGAACATTAAATAATAAAGAGAACATTAAATGATGAAGAGAACATTAAATGATAAAGAGAACATTAAATAATAAAGAGAACATTAAATGATAAAGAGAACATTAAATGATAAAAAGAACATTAAATGATAAAAAGAACATTAAATGATAAAAGAGAACATTATCTTCCCCTTGTGTAGGGGGGGAGGGGGAGGTGATGGGGGGTGATGGTAAGAGGGTTGAGATGGGGGGGGGACATAAAATGGAAATAACTGGAATAAATCAGTTATCAGGCTAAAGTTAAATGATAATCCAAAGCATTGATGGCGTGTGTGTGTGTATATATATATATATATATATATATATATATATATATATATATATATATATATATATATATATATATATATATATGTGTGTGTGATGATGTGATTATTACACGAAAGTGCACTTGGGAACTTATCCTGTTTCATTTACCCCTAGTGGACTCATAGCAATATATATATATATATATATATATATATATATATATATATATATATATGTTGGAAAGGATCACAATTTTGCGCGTGATCAAGATATTGCTATGAGTTCACTAGGGGGAAAATGAAACAGGATAAGTTCCCAAGTGCACTTTCGTGTAATAATCACATCATCAGGGGAGACAAGAGAGAAATATATTTCTCTTGTGTCTCCCCTAATGATGTGATTATTAAACGAAAGTGCACTTGGGAATATATATATATATATATATATATATATATATATATATATATATATATATATATATATATATATATATATATATATATATATATATATATATATATATATGAATACTAGTAGTTACCTTGTCCATTTCTTCTGGCGTTGTGGAGGAAAAGGATGCCCTCAGGTACTGACACGGTTTGGTGGAGTCCACCATGAAACCCTGCCCTGGAACGAGCATAACTCGCTTTTCCAATCCTCGTTCCAACAGCATAGTCCACGTATCCCGCACGCCACACACCTGCCGAACACAAAGCTCCGCCGCTTTAACACCTGGCCTCTCTTTCTCTCCAGAGGGCACTGTCTCACAAAGGAAGAGAGAAGGTTATAGAGAGAGAAAAAAAGCCAGTCCAGTTTCCAAACCGGGCGCGGTGGCGCCAGAATGGATGAAAGCAAGCAAGTACGAATCTATATATATATATATATATATATATATATATATATATATATATATATATATATATTCCCTGGGGATAGGGGAGAAAGAATACTTCCCACGTATTCCCTGCGTGTCGTAGAAGGCGACTAAAAGGGAAGGGAGCGGGGGGCTGGAAATCCTCCCCTCTCGTTTTTTTTTTTTTTTTTTCAATTTTCCAAAAGAAGGAACAGAAGAGGGCCAGGTGAGGATATTCCCTCAAAGGCCCAGTCCTCTGTTCTTAACGCTACCTCGCTATCGCGGGAAATAGCGAATAGTATAAAAAAAAAAAAAATATATATATATATATATATATATATATATATATATATATATATATATATATATATATATATATATATATATATGCATTTTATGAACACATATGCTATATATCTGTACCACACCCTCAACCAGATCTGTGCAACGGTGTCTTTGGAAAAAAAAAAACAAAAGCTATTTCCTCCAATGGCATTCCATTCCAGGCGTTCCTTAGCGAGAGGATGTGTTTACAAACACACCCATCGCGTTCCATTCCTTACCCCATCTCATCCAGCAAATTGGAAACAATGCATGTCTTATAAAACTACCCATTAGACCCAACTACCAATTACACCACACACAGACAGACACACACACACACACAGACCAATCTTTAACGCCTTCCTCTTGATACGGTGGCACTACAATAGACATATGAATGCACAGATCTGTTTGGCTTCGGGTTTAAGAATGGAAAAGGGACTCACCTTAAGCCAGAGAAACATGCCTCCTGTGGGTACTGACCATTCGCACACACCTGCCGGGGAGATACATAAAAACACCAACCATCAGTTTTCTATCATCAACCATCGCTGGAGTGGACGTGAAAACAAACCCTTAATAGTCTATTTCCAAGTGCATGATTTGTCTTACATCATCACAACATGGCACGCCTTAAAGTTCTCAACCCTTCTACCAGGAGCTTTGCCTGCCTCGCCCCCCCCTGCCTTCCTCGAGAGATAGAAAATGGGATGCTCACCAGTAAGGTACTTGTTGGCAGCTTGCAACATGGCGTCTCTCTGTGCCACATAATATTGACGCAGATAATGCGTATGTTGGTCCAAACCCTCGTCACCCCACAGCGCTAGTAGTTCACTTATGATCACCTGTGTGGGGGGAGAAACTGGGGTTACCGTTATACTTTGGTAACGCGTTACCGTCATACTTTGGTAACGCGTTACCGTTATACTTTGGTAACGCGTTACCGTTATACTTTGGTAACGCGTTACCGTTATACTTTGGTAACGCGTTACCTTAATACTTCGGTAACGTTATCTTAACACGTTATTTTAATACTTTGGTAACATGTTACCGTTATACTTTGGTAACGTTACCTTAATACTTTGGTAACACGTTACCGTAATACTTTGGTAACGCGTTACCGTCATACTTTGGTAACGCGTTACCTTAATACTTCGGTAACGTTATCTTAACACGTTATTTTAATATTTTAATACTTTGGTAACACGTTACCGTTATACTTTGGTAACACGTTACCGTCATACTTTGGTAACGCGTTACCTTAATACATCGGTAACGTTATCTTAACACGTTATTTTAATATTTTAATACTTTGGTAACACGTTACCGTCATACTTTGGTAACGCGCTACCGTCATACTTTGGTAACGCGTTACCGTAATACTTCGGTAACGTTATCTTAACACGTTATTTTAATATTTTAATACTTTGGTAACACGTTACCGTCATACTTTGGTAACGCGTTACCTTAATACTTCGGTAACGTTATCTTAACACGTTATTTTAATATTTTAATACTTTGGTAACACGTTACCGTTATACTTTGGTAACGCGTTACCTTAATACTTTGGTAACGCGTTACCGTCATACTTCGGTAACGTTATCTTAACACGTTATTTTAATACTTTGGTAACATGTTACCGTTATACTTTGGTAACACGTTACCGTAATACTTTGGTAACACGTTACCTTAATACTTCGGTAACACGTTACCGTCATACTTTGGTAACGCGTTACCTTAATACTTCGGTAACGTTATCTTAACACGTTATTTTAATATTTTAATACTTTGGTAACACGTTACCGTTATACTTTGGTAACGCGTTACCTTAATACTTTGGTAACACGTTACCGTAATACTTTGGTAATGCGTTACCTTCATACTTTGGTAACCTTATTTTAACACGTTATTTTAATACTTTGGTAACACGTTACCGTAATACTTTGGTAACACGTTACCTTAATACTTCGGTAACGCGTTACCTTAATACTTTGGTAACACGTTACCGTCATACTTTGGTAACGTTGTCTTAACACGTTATTTTAATACTTTGGTAACACATTACCGTTATACTTTGGTAACGCGTTACCTTAATACTTTGGTAACACGTTACCTTAATACTTTGGTAACACGTTACCATAATACTTTGGTAACGCGTTATCTTAATACTTTGGTAACACGTTACCGTAATACTTTGGTAACACGTTACCTTAATACTTTGGTAACACGTTACCGTAATACTTTGGTAACACGTTACCGTAATACTTTGGTAACACGTTACCTTAATACTTTGGTATCTAATATCTAACAATTTGGTAACACTAATATCTAACACTTTAGTAACACTAACATCTAACAGTTGGTAACAATAAACTGTAAGGCATCCACCTGTGACATAGAGGCACCCATCTGTGACACACGCATCCACCTGTGACATAGAGGCACCCATCTGTGACACACGCATCCACCTGTGACATAGAGGCACCCACCTGTGACACACGCATCCACCTGCGACACAGAAGCACCCACCTGTGACACAGAAGCACCCACCTGCGACATAGAGCCACCTGTGACACAGACGCACCCACCTGTGACATAAACACACCCACCTGCGACACAGACGCACCCACCTGCGACATAAACACACCCACCTGTGACACAGACACACCCACCTGTGACATAAACACACCCACCTGTGACAAACACACCCACCTGTGACACAGAAGCACCCACCTGTGACACAGAAGCACCCACCTGCGACATAGAGCCACCTGTGACACAGAAGCACCCACCTGTGACATAAACACACCCACCTGACATAAACATACCCACTTGTGACACAGACGCACCCACCTGTGACATAAACACACCCACCTGCGACACAGACGCACCCACCTGTGACACAGAGGCACCCACCTGTGACATAAACATACCCACTTGTGACACAGACGCACCCACCTGTGACATAAACATACCCACTTGTGACACAGACGCACCCACCTGTGACATAAACACACCCACCTGCGACACAGACGCACCCATTTGTGACATAAACACACCCACCTGCGACACAGACGCACCCACCTGTGACATAAACACACCCACCAGTGACATAAACATACCCACTTGTGACACAGACGCACCCACCTGTGACATAAACACACCCACCTGCGACACAGACGCACCCACCTGTGACATAAACACACCCACCTGCGACACAGAAGCACCCACCTGTGACATAAACACACCCACCTGCGACACAGAAGCACCCACCTGTGACACAGAAGCACCCACCTGCGACATAGAGCCACCTGTGACACAGAAGCACCCACTTGTGACACAGACGCACCCACCTGTGACATAAACACACCCACCTGTGACACAGACGCACCCACCTGCGACATAGAGCCACCTGTGACACAGAAGCACCCACTTGTGACACAGACGCACCCACCTGTGACATAAACACACCCACCTGTGACATAAACACACCCACCTGTGACACAGACGCACCCACCTGCGACATAGAGCCACCTGTGACACAGACGCACCCACTTGTGACATAAACACACCCACCTGCGACACAGAAGCACCCACCTGTGACATAGAGCCACCTGTGGCACAGACGCACCCACCTGTGACATAAACACACCCACCTGTGACATAAACACACCCACTTGTGACATAAACACACCCACCTGTGACACAGACGCACCCACTTGTGACATAAACACACCCACCTGTGACACAGAAGCACCCACCTGTGACATAGAGCCACCTGTGACACAGACGCACCCACCTGTGACATAAACACACCCACCTGTGACATAAACACACCCACCTGTGACATAAACACACCCACTTGTGACATAAACACACCCATCTGTGACACAGAAGCACCCACCTGCGACATAGAGCCACCTGTGACACAGACGCACCCACCTGCGACATAGAAGCAGTGCTTATCACAGCAGCGCCCTTATGAAGGTTAAGTTTCCTGATGAGCGGTTTGGGTCCTGTGACCCAGCCCACCCGGAGACCCGCTGCCACAACCTTGGAGAAGGAGTCGAACCGGAGAACCCGACCATCTGCGTCCAGCTGTAGATAGCTGGGTGCAAAACTCTGGTGAAGATATAGACAGACACTGGTGAGGCCAGGTGTGTGTGGGGAGGCCAGGTGTGTGTGGGAGGCCAGGTGTGGGTCATGATGTGAGGCCAGGTGTGGGTTATGATGTGAGGCCAGGTGTGGGTCATGATGGAGGCCAGCTGTGGGTTATGATGTGAGGCCAGGTGTGGGTCATGATTGGAGGCCAGGTGTGGGTCATGATGGAGGCCAGGTGTGGGTCATGATGGAGGCCAGGTGTGGGTCATGATGAAGGCCAGGTGTGGGTCATGATGGAGGCCAGGTGTGGGTCATGATGGAGGCCAGGTGTGGGTCATGATGGAGGCCAGGTGTGGGTCATGATGGAGGCCAGGTGTGGGTCATGATGGAGGCCAGGTGTGGGTTATGATGGAGGCCAGGTGTGGGTCATGATGGAGGCCAGGTGTGGGTCATGATGAAGGCCAGGTGTGGGTCATGAGGGAGGCCAGGTGTGGGTCATGATGGAGGCCGGGTGTGGGTCATGATGGAGGCCAGGTGGGGTCATGATGGAGGCCGGGTTTTGGGTCATGATGGAGGCCGGGTTGGGTCATGATGGAGGCCCGGGTGTGGGTCATGATGGAGGCCAGGTGGGTCATTGAGGGAGGCCAGCTGGGGATATGGAGGGGTGTGGGTCATAATGGAGCCAGGTGTGGGTTATGGAGGCCAGTGTGGGTCATGATGGAGGCCGGGTGTGGTCAGGTGAGCCGGGTGTGGGTCATGATGGAGGCGGTGTGGGGTCATGATGGAGGCCGGGTTTGGGGCATATGGACCGGGTGTGGGTCATGATGGAGGCCAGGTGTGGGTCTTTGATGGGCCAGGTTGGGTCATATGGGGGCCAGTGTGGTCATGAATGGGAGGCACCTGGTGACGGTCATGGATGGAGGCAGTGTGCTTCAGAGAGGCCCATGAAGGGTCATGATGAGCCGGTTTTGGGTCCTGTGACAGCCACCCGGGGTCCCAATTGGAGAGGTGACGGAGAACCGACATGGTCCAGGTGTGTGGTAAAATTGGTGGAGATAAGGCTGTGGCATGATGGAGGCCAGGTGTGGTATGTGGAGGCCAGTGTGGTCATATGGAGGCCAGTGTGGGTCATGATGGAGCCAGGTGTGGGTCATGATGGAGGCCAGGTGTGGGTTCATGATGTGAGGCCAGGTGTGGGTCATGATGGAGGCCAGGTGTGGGTCATGATGGAGGCCAGGTGTGGGTCATGATGGAGGCCAGGTGTGGGTCATGATGGAGGCCAGGTGTGGGTCATGATGGAGGCCAGGTGTGGGTCATGATGGAGGCCAGGTGTGGGTCATGATGGAGGCCAGGTGTGGGTCATGATGGAGGCCAGGTGTGGGTCATGATGGAGGCCAGGTGTGGGTCATGATGGAGGCCAGGTGTGGGTCATGATGGAGGCAGGTGTGGGTCATGATGGAGGCCAGGTGTGGGTCATGATGGAGGCCAGGTGTGGGTCATGATGGAGGCCAGGTGTGGGTCATGATGGAGGCCAGGTGTGGGTCATGATGGAGGCCAGGTGTGGGGTCATGATGGAGGCCAGGTGTGGGTCATGATGGAGGCCAGGTGTGGGTCATGATGGAGGCCAGGTGTGGGTCATGATGGAGGCCAGGTGTGGGTCATGATGGAGGCCAGGTGTGGGTTAGGTGTGGGTCATGATGTGAGGCCAGGTGTGGGTCATGATGGAGGCCAGGTGTGGGTCATGATGGAGGCCAGGTGTGGGTCATGATGGAGGCCAGGTGTGGGTCATGATGGAGGCCAGGTGTGGGGTCATGATGGAGGCCAGGTGTGGGTCATGATGGAGGCCAGGTGTGGGTCATGATGGAGGCCAGGTGTGGGTCATGATGGAGGCCAGGTGTGGGTCATGATGGAGGCCAGGTGTGGGTTCATCTGTTCCTGCCACCATGTGTGTAAACATAGCAAATGCAGCTTGTGAGCTGACCACCACGTCTTAAGCTGACCTCACCACCCAGCTTATCAGTACACCTTAAGCTTATCTCACCACCCAGCTTATCAGTACACCTTAAGCTTATCTCACCACCACTAAACTACCCATTAAGCTTACCTCACCACCACTAACCTACCCATTAAGCTTACCTCACCACCACTAAACTACCCATTAAGCTTACCTCACCACCACTAACCTACCCATTAAGCTTACCTCACCACCACTAACCTACCCATTAAGCTTACCTCACCGCCACTAAACTACCCATTAAGCTTACCACACCACCACTAAACATACCCATTAAGCTTACCTCACCACCACTAAACATACCCATTAAGCTTACCACACCACCACTAAACTACCCATTAAGCTTACCTCACCACCACTAAACATACCCATTAAGCTTACCACACCACCACTAAACTACCCATTAAGCTTACCTCACCACCACTAAACATACCCATTAAGCTTACCACACCACCACTAAACTACCCATTAAGCTTACCACACCACCACTAAACATACCCATTAAGCTTACCTCACCACCACTAAACATACCCATTAAGCTTACCACACCACCACTAAACTACCCATTAAGCTTACCACACCACCACTAAACTACCCATTAAGCTTACCACACCACCACTAAACTACCCATTAAGCTTACCTCACCACCACTAAACATACCCATTAAGCTTACCACACCACCACTAAACTACCCATTAAGCTTACCTCACCACCACTAAACATACCCATTAAGCTTACCTCACCACCACTAAACTACCCATTAAGCTTACCTCACCACCACTAACCTACCCATTAAGCTTACCTCACCACCACTAAACTACCCATTAAGCTTACCACACCACCACTAAACTACCCATTAAGCTTACCTCACCACCACTAAACTACCCATTAAGCTTACCTCACCACCACTAAACTACCCATTAAGCTTACCACACCACCACTAAACTACCCATTAAGCTTACCTCACCACCACTAAACATACCCATTAAGCTTACCTCACCACCACTAAACTACCCATTAAGCTTACCTCACCACCACTAAACTACCCATTAAGCTTACCTCACCACCACTAAACTACCCATTAAGCTTACCTCACCACCACTAAACTACCCATTAAGCTTACCTCACCATCACTAAACATACCCATTAAGCTTACCTCACCACCACTAAACTACCCATTAAGCTTACCACACCACCACTAAACATACCCATTAAGCTTACCTCACCACCACTAAACATACCCATTAAGCTTACCACACCACCACTAAACATACCCATTAAGCTTACCTCACCACCACTAAACATACCCATTAAGCTTACCTCACCACCACTAAACTACCCATTAAGCTTACCTCACCACCACTAAACATACCCATTAAGCTTACCACACCATCACTAAACTACCCATTAAGCTTACCACACCATCACTAAACATACCCATTAAGCTTACCTCACCACCACTAAACTACCCATTAAGCTTACCACACCATCACTAAACTACCCATTAAGCTTACCTCACCACCACTAAACATACCCATTAAGCTTACCACACCACCACTAAACTACCCATTAAGCTTACCTCACCACCACTAAACATACCCATTAAGCTTACCACACCACCACTAAACTACCCATTAAGCTTACCTCACCACCACTAAACATACCCATTAAGCTTACCACACCACCACTAAACTACCCATTAAGCTTACCTCACCACCACTAAACATACCCATTAAGCTTACCACACCACCACTAAACTACCCATTAAGCTTACCTCACCACCACTAAACATACCCATTAAGCTTACCACACCACCACTAAACTACCCATTAAGCTTACCACACCACCACTAAACTACCCATTAAGCTTACCTCACCACCACTAAACTACCCATTAAGCTTACCTCACCACCACTAAACTACCCATTAAGCTTACCTCACCACCACTAAACTACCCATTAAGCTTACCTCACCACCACTAAACTACCCATTAAGCTTACCTCACCACCACTAAACTACCCATTAAGCTTACCTCACCACCACTAAACTACCCATTAAGCTTACCTCACCACCACTAAACTACCCATTAAGCTTACCACACCACCACTAAACTACCCATTAAGCTTACCTCACCACCACTAAACTACCCAATAAGCTTACCACTAAGCTTGGCCCCTACCTTGCCATGGTACTGGAGGAAGTAATATGGATCGTCTTCAAGGATAATAAGGTTGTACATCTGTGCAATTTTGTACACCTCACGACGTCTCTCTTCTGTGGCGACCACCCCAGTGGGGTTCGAACCCGTGGGAACGGTGTACAGGAACTGAAAAGCAACGCCAGCGATGGATTAGCCTCGCTGGGGCACAATCATCTCCACACAGAGATAACCAATGATAAGGTGTCTATTATCTCTACACAGAGATAACCAATGATAAGGTGTCTATCATCTCCACACTACAATGATAAGGTGTCTATCATCTCCACACTACAATGATAAGGTGTCTATCATCTCCACACAACAATGATAAGGTGTCTATCATCTCCACACTACAATGATAAGGTGTCTATCATCTCCACACTACAATGATAAGGTGTCTATCATCTCCACACAACAATGATAAGGTGTCTATCATCTCCACACTACAATGATAAGGTGTCTATTATCACCACACTACAATGATAAGGTGTCTATCATCTCCACACTACAATGATAAGGTGTCTATCATCACCACACTACAATGATAAGGTGTCTATCATCTCTACACTACAATGATAAGGTGTCTATCATCACCACACTACAATGATAAGGTGTCTATCATCTCCACACTACAATGATAAGGTGTCTATCATCTCCACACTACAATGATAAGGTGTCTATCATCTCCACACTACAATGATAAGGTGTCTATCATCTCCACACAACAATGATAAGGTGTCTATCATCTCCACACTACAATGATAAGGTGTCTATCATCTCCACACTACAATGATAAGGTGTCTATCATCTCCACACTACAATGATAAGGTGTCTATCATCTCCACACTACAATGATAAGGTGTCTATCATCTCCACACTACAATGATAAGGTGTCTATCATCTCCACACTACAATGATAAGGTGTCTATCATCTCCACACTACAATGATAAGGTGTCTATCATCTCCACACTACAATGATAAGGTGTCTATCATCTCCACACAACAATGATAAGGTGTCTATCATCTCCACACTACAATGATAAGGTGTCTATCATCTCCACACAACAATGATAAGGTGTCTATCATCTCCACACAACAATGATAAGGTGTCTATCATCTCCACACAACAATGATAAGGTGTCTATCATCTCCACACAACAATGATAAGGTGTCTATCATCTCCACACAACAATGATAAGGTGTCTATCATCTCCACACTACAATGATAAGGTGTCTATCATCTCCACACAATAATGATAAGGTGTCTATCATCTCCACACTACAATGATAAGGTGTCTATCATCTCCACACTACAATGATAAGGTGTCTATCATCTCCACACTACAATGATAAGGTGTCTATCATCTCCACACAACAATGATAAGGTGTCTATCATCTCCACACAACAATGATAAGGTGTCTATCATCTCCACACTACAATGATAAGGTGTCTATCATCTCCAAACTACAATGATAAGGTGTCTATCATCTCCACACAACAATGATAAGGTGTCTATCATCTCCACACAATAATGATAAGGTGTCTATCATCTCCACACTACAATGATAAGGTGTCTATCATCTCCACACTACAATGATAAGGTGTCTATCATCTCCACACTACAATGATAAGGTGTCTATCATCTCCACACTACAATGATAAGGTGTCTATCATCTCCACACTACAATGATAAGGTGTCTATCATCACCACACTACAATGTTAAGGTGTCTACATCTCCACACTACAATGATAAGGTGTCTATCATCTCCACACTACAATGATAAGGTGTCTATCATCTCCACACTACAATGATAAGGTGTCTATCATCTCCACACAACAATGATAAGGTGTCTATCATCTCCACACTACAATGATAAGGTGTCTATCATCTCCACACTACAATGATAAGGTGTCTATCATCTCCACACTACAATGATAAGGTGTCTATCATCTCCACACTACAATGATAAGGTGTCTATCATCTCCACACAACAATGATAAGGTGTCTATCATCTCCACACAACAATGATAAGGTGTCTATCATCTCCACACTACAATGATAAGATGACGTGACCTGATAAGGAAGACCTGTTATCTCTAGATGACTGATAAGAGAGAGGTGTTATCTCTAGAAGACAGATAAGGAAGACCTGTTATCTCTAGATGATGAGTGATAAGAGAGAGGTGTTATCTCTAGATGATGACAGATAAGAGAGAGGTGTTATCTCTAGATGATGAGTGATAAGAGAGAGGTGTTATCTCTAGATGATGAGTGATAAGAGAGAGGTGTTATCTGTAGATAAGATAATAAACTGACCTTCGGTACGCCTTGCGTAGCCTGGCGTATATCTTGAGGGTTCCAGGGGGAGAGAGCCGCCCTCAGGGAGTCTGGCCTCAGACCATACTCATCAGCCTCCACCGGCAGGAAGCGAGGTGAGTGAGGACTCATCTGTAACACATAGTGACTCATAATGACTCATAATGGCTCATCATGACTCATAATGGCTCATAATGGCTCATAATGACTCATAATGGCTCATGTAACACATAATGACTCATCAGCCTCCACCGGCAGGAAGCGAGGTGAGTGAGGACTCATCTGTAACACATAGTGACTCATAATGACTCATAATGGCTCATAATGACTCATAATGACTCATAATGGCTCATGTAACACATAATGACTCATCAGCCTCCACCGGCAGGAAGCGAGGTGAGTGAGGACTCATCTGTAACACATAGTGACTCATAATGACTCATAATGGCTCATAATGGCTCATAATGACTCATAATGACTCATAATGGCTCATGTAACACATAATGACTCATCAGCCTCCACCGGCAGGAAGCGAGGTGAGTGAGGACTCATCTGTAACACATAGTGACTCATAATGACTCATAATGTCTCATAATGACTCATAATGACTCATAATGGCTCATGTAACACATAATGACTCATCAGCCTCCACCGGCAGGAAGCGAGGTGAGTGAGGACTCATCTGTAACACATAGTGACTCATAATGACTCATAATGGCTCATAATGACTCATAATGGCTCATGTAACACATAATGACTCATCAGCCTCCACCGGCAGGAAGCGAGGTGAGTGAGGACTCATCTGTAACACATAGTGACTCATAATGACTCATAATGACTCATAATGACTCATAATGGCTCATGTAACACATAATGACTCATCAGCCTCCACCGGCAGGAAGCGAGGTGAGTGAGGACTCATCTGTAACACATAGTGACTCATAATGACTCATAATGACTCATAATGGCTCATAATGACTCATAATGACTCATGTAACACATAATGACTCATCAGCCTCCACCGGCAGGAAGCGAGGTGAGTGAGGACTCATCTGTAACACAGTGACTCATAATGACTCATAATGGCTCATAATGACTCATAATGGCTCATGTAACATATAATGACTCATCAGCCTCCACCGGCAGGAAGCGAGGTGAGTGAGGACTCATCTGTAACACACAGTGACTCATAATGACTCATAATGGCTCATAATGACTCATAATGACTCATAATGGCTCATAATGACTCATAATGGCTCATGTAACATATAATGACTCATCAGCCTCCACCGGCAGGAAGCGAGGTGAGTGAGGACTCATCTGTAACACATAGTGACTCATAATGACTCATAATGGCTCATAATGACTCATAATGACTCATAATGGCTCATGTAACACATAATGACTCATCAGCCTCCACCGGCAGGAAGCGAGGTGAGTGAGGACTCATCTGTAACACACAGTGACTCATAATGACTCATAATGTCTCAATGGCTCATAATGGCTCATAATGACTCATGTAGCACATAATGATTCATCAGCCTCCACCGGCAGGAAGCGAGGTGAGTGAGGACTCATCTGTAACACATAGTGACTCATAATGACTCATAATGGCTGATAATGACTCATAATGGCTCATGTAACACATAATGACTCATCAGCCTCCACCGGCAGGAAGCGAGGTGAGTGAGGACTCATCTGTAACACATAGTGACTCATAATGACTCATAATGGCTCATAATGACTCATAATGGCTCATGTAACACATAATGACTCATCAGCCTCCACCGGCAGGAAGCGAGGTGAGTGAGGACTCATCTGTAACACATAGTGACTCATAATGGCTCATAATGACTCATGTAACACATAATGACTCATAATGACACATGTAGCTCATAATGACACATGTAACACATAATGACTCATAATGACTCATGTAACACATAATGAGTCTCAGAGAGAGAGAGAGAGAGAGAGAGAGAGAGAGAGAGAGAAATATTAGAGTTTAAGACTCATTTCAACTTGAGACTCGAACCGATGCTCACAATGGAGAGGGCGCCGGTGTAGCAGGGCTGCTCGACCAGCACGGGGTCCCCTGGGTTTAGCATCATCTCCATGGCCATCAATAGACCACTTTGGCTCCCCGTGGTCACCACCAGCTCCCGCTCTCCCCACCCTGGGGGAGAATGGAGCTTCTGGGTCAGGGCTCGTAACTGCTCCAACAGGGGAGGGTACCTGGGGGAGGAAGGGAGGGGAGATGAGTAGACTGGGGAGGAGGAAGGGGAGATGAGTAGACTGGGGAGGAGGAGGAAGGGGAGATGATTAGACTGGGGAGGAGGAGGAAGGGGAGATGAGTAGACTGGGGAGAAGGGGAGATAAGTAGACTGGGGAGGAGATCGTGGCTGCTCCAACAAGGGGAGGGTACCTGGGGAGGAAGGAAGGGGAGATGAGTAGACTGGGGAGGAGGAGGAGGAAGGGGAGATAAGTAGACTGGGGAGAAGGGGAGATAATTAGACTGGGGAGGACGCAGGGGAGATAAGTAGATTGGGGAGGAGGAGGAAGGGGAGATAAGTAGACTAGGGAGGAGGAGGAAGGGGAGATGATTAGACTGGGGAGAAGGGGAGATAAGTAGACTGGGGAGGAGATCGTGGCTGCTCCAACAGGGGAGGGTACCTGGGGGAGGAAGGAAGGGGAGATGAGTAGACTGGGGAGGAGGAAGGGGAGATGAGTAGACTGGGGAGAAGGGGAGATAAGTAGACTGGGGAGGAGATCGTAGCTGCTCCAACAGGGGAGGGTACCTGGGGGAGGAAGGAAGGGGAGATGAGTAGACTGGGGAGGAGGAGGAAGGGGAGATAAGTAGACTAGGGAGGAGGAGGAAGGGGAGATGAGTAGACTGGGGAGAAGGGGAGATAAGTAGACTGGGGAGGAGATCGTAGCTGCTCCAACAGGGGAGGGTACCTGGGGAGGAAGGAAGGGGAGATGAGTAGACTGGGGAGGAGGAAGGGGAGATGAGTAGACTGGGGAGAAGGGGAGATAAGTAGACTGGGGAGGAGATCGTAGCTGCTCCAACAGGGGAGGGTACCTGGGGGAGGAAGGAAGGGGAGATGAGTAGACTGGGGAGGAGGAAGGGGAGATGAGTAGACTGGGGAGAAGGGGAGATAAGTAGACTGGGGAGGAGATCGTAGCTGCTCCAACAGGGGAGGGTACCTGGGGGAGGAAGGAAGGGGAGATGAGTAGACTGGGGAGGAGGAGGAAGGGGAGATGATTAGACTGGGGAGGTGGAAGGGGAGATAAGTAGACTGGGGACAAGGGGAGATAATTAGACTGGGGAGGACGCAGGGTAGATAAGTAGATTGGGGAGGAACAGGAGGAAGGGGAGATAATTAGACTGGGGAGAAGCAGGAGGAAGGGGAGATAATTAGACTGGGGAGGAGGAAGGGGAGATAATTAAACTGGGGAGAAACAGAAGGGGAGATAATTAGACTGGGGAGGAGCAGGAGAAAGGGGAGATAAATAGACTGGGGAGGAGGAAGGGGAGATAATTAGACTGGGGAGGAGGAAGGGGAGATCATTAGACTGGGGAGAAGGAAGGGGAGATGGTTAGAGACAAGGAGGGAGACACAGTAGGGAGACTATGGTAAAAGGGGAGGTAAACACCCTTTTCCCCCGACATATTGGCCCACTCGGGCCACTGGGGAGGGACCTACCCTGGGGTAGGGCCATATTGTAAACATATTGCCCCACTCGAGCCACTGGGGAGGGACTTACCCTGGGGTAGGGCCATATTATAAACATATTGCCCCACTCGGGGCAGGGACCTACCCTGGGGTTGGGCCATATTATAAACACATTGCCCCACTCGGGGGCACGGACTTACCCTGGGGTAGGGCCATATTATAAACACACTGCCCCACTCGGGGGCACGGACTTACCCTGGGGTTGGGCCATATTGTAAACAAACTGCCCCACTCGGGGGCACGGACTTACCCTGGGGTTGGGCCATATTATAAACACACTGCCCCACTCGGGGGCACGGACTTACCCTGGGGTTGAGCCATATTATAAACACACTGCCCCACTCGGGGGCACGGACCTACCCTGGGGTAGGGCCATATTGTAAACATATTGCCCCACTCGGGGCACGACTTACCCTGGGGTTGGGCCATATTATAAACACACTGCCCCACTCGGGGGCACGGACTTACCCTGGGGTTGGGCCATATTGTAAACATATTGCCCCACTCGGGTCACTGGGGAGGGGCTTACCCTGGGGTTGGACCATATTATAAACACACTGCCCCACTCGGGGCACGGACTTACCCTGGGGTTGGGCCATATTATAAATACACTGCCCCACTCGGGGGCACGGACTTACCCTGGGGTTGGGCCATATTATAAACACACTGCCCCACTCGGGGGCACGGACCTACCCTGGGGTAGGGCCATATTATAAACATATTGCCCCACTCGGGGCAGGGACTTACCCTGGGGTTGGACCATATTATAAACACACTGCCCCACTCGGGGCACGGACTTACCCTGGGGTTGGGCCATATTATAAACACGCTGCCCCACTCGGGGGCACGGACTTACCCTGGGGTTGAGCCATATTATAAACACACTGCCCCACTCAGGGGCACGGACTTACCCTGGGGTTGGGCCATATTATAAACACACTGCCCCACTCGGGGGCACGGACTTACCCTGGGGTTGGGCCATATTGTAAACACACTGCCCCACTCAGGGGCACGGACTTACCCTGGGGTTGGGCCATATTATAAACACACTGCCCCACTCAGGGGCACGGACTTACCCTGGGGTTGGGCCATATTATAAACACACTGCCCCACTCGGGGGCACGGACTTACCCTGGGGTTGGGCCATATTGTAAACACACTGCCTCACTCGGGGGCACGGACTTACCCTGGGGTTGGGCCATATTGTAAACATATTGCCCCACTCGGGGCACGGACTTACCCTGGGGTTGGGCCATATTATAAACACACTGCCCCACTCGGGGGCACGGACTTACCCTGGGGTTGGGCCATATTGTAAACATATTGACCCACTCGGGGGCACGGACTTACCCTGGGGTTGGGCCATATTATAAACACACTGCCCCACTCGGGGGCACGGACTTACCCTGGGGTAGGGCCATATTGTAAACATATTGCCCCACTCGGGGCACGACTTACCCTGGGGTTGGGCCATATTATAAACACACTGCCCCACTCGGGGGCACGGACTTACCCTGGGGTTGGGCCATATTGTAAACATATTGACCCACTCGGGCCACTGGGGAGGGACTTACCCTGGGGTTGGGCCATATTATAAACACACTGCCCCACTCGGGGGCACGGACTTACCCTGGGGTTGAGCCATATTATAAACACACTGCCCCACTCGGGGCACGGACTTACCCTGGGGTAGGGCCATATTATAAACACACTGCCCCACTCGGGGGCACGGACTTACCCTGGGGTTGGGCCATATTATAAACACACTGCCCCACTCGGGGCACGGACTTACCCTGGGGTTGGGCCATATTGTAAACACATTGACCCACTCGGGGGCACGGACTTACCCTGGGGTTGGGCCATATTGTAAACATATTGACCCACTCGGGCCACTGGGGAGGGACTTACCCTGGGGTTGGGCCATATTATAAACACACTGCCCCACTCAGGGGCACGGACTTACCCTGGGGTTGAGCCATATTATAAACACACTGCCCCACTCAGGGGCACGGACTTACCCTGGGGTTGGGCCATATTGTAAACATACTGCCCCACTCGGGGGCACGGACTTACCCTGGGGTTGGGCCATATTATAAACACACTGCCCCACTCGGGGGCACGGACTTACCCTGGGGTTGGGCCATATTGTAAACACACTGCCCCACTCGGGGCACGGACTTACCCTGGGGTTGAGGCCATATTGTAAACATACTGCCCCACTCGGGGGCACGGACTTACCCTGGGGTTGGGCCATATTGTAAACATTGCTCCATCTTGCCCGGGTCTAAGGTGAGCGTACGCCCATCCCGGAGCTGGAGGCTCCCACTAACGATGGGGAAAGTGTCGGGGTTGGGGACCCCGGTGGTAAGGAAGACCACGTCCCTCGGGGCTTTCTGCTGCAGGGCGACTGGGGAACAGCGGAACGGAACGTGACGTCAGAATCATATATGTAGACACGGGGTCGGGGCGCCCCATCACCACTTGTAAGGGGCGCCCCATCCCCCGCCATAGACCCACTGGGGCGCCCCATCACCACTTGTAAGGGGCGCCCCATCTATCCCAGCCCATCACCACTTGTAAGGGGCGCCCCATCTATCCCGCCCCATCCCCACTTGTAAGGGGCGCCCCATCTATCCCGCCCCATCACCACTTGTAAGGGGCGCCCCATCTATCCCGCCCCATCACCACTTGTAAGGGGCGCCCCATCCCCCGCCATAGACCCACGGGGGCCCCCATCACCACTTGTAAGGGGCGCCCCATCCCCCGCCGTAGACCCACGGGGGCGCCCCATCACCACTTGTAAGGGGCGCCCCATCCCCACTTGTAAGGGGCGCCCCATCCATCCCGCCCCATCACCACTTGTAAGGGGCGCCCCATCACCACTTGTAAGGGGCGCCCCATCACCACTTGTAAGGGGCGCCCCATCCCCCGCCATAGACCCACTGGGGCGCCCCATCACCACTTGTAAGGGGCGCCCCATCCCCACTTGTAAGGGGCGCCCCATCCCCCGCCATAGACCCACTGGGGCCCCCATCACCACTGTGTAGGGCCCCGGCCCCGCATATATTTACCAGGCCCCCATCACTTCTAAGGTGTTCTCTAACACTAGAGAACACTTAAAGAGAGTTCTCTAACACTACAGAACACTTAGTTTTCTAACACTACAGAACACTTAGAAAGTTCTCTAACACTACAGAACACATACAAAAGTTCTCTAACACTGTAGAACACACACAAAAGTTCTCTAACACTACAGAACACATACAAAAGTTCTCTAACACTGTAGAACACATACAAAAGTTCTCTAACACTGTAGAACACATACAAAAGTTCTCTAACACTGCAGAACACACACAAAAGTTCTCTAACACTGCAGAACACATACAAAAAAGTTCTCTAACACTGCAGAACACACACACAAAAGTTCTCTAACACTCCAGAACGCATACGAAAGTTCTCTAACACTGCAGAACACACACAAAAGTTCTCTAACACTGCAGAACACACACAAAAGTTCTCTAACTCTACAGAACACACACAAAAGTTCTCTAACACTGTAGAACACATACAAAAGTTCTCTAACACTGCATACAAAAGTTCTCTAACACTGTAGAACACATACAAAAGTTCTCTAACACTGCAGAACACACACACAAAAGTTCTCTAACACTGCAGAACACATACAAAAAAGTTCTCTAACACTACAGAACACATACAAAAGTTCTCTAACACTGCAGGACACATACAAAAAAGTTCTCTAACACTGCAGAACACACAAAAAAGTTCTCTAACACTGCAGAACACATACAAAAGTTCTCTAACACTGCAGAACACACACACACAAAAGTTCTCTAACACTACAGAACACACACAAAAGTTCTCTAACACTGCAGAACACATACAAAAGTTCTCTAACACTGCAGAACACACACAAACACAAAAGTTCTCTAACGAAAGACTTACAGAGTTCTCTGATGAGCAACGGCTCCCGTTTTCTAGCCACCGCGTTTAGAAACCTGGAGTAATCCATCTGCGTCTTCGTCCGAAAGCTGAAAAAAAAGGTAATTTGCATATCTTAATTACATGCGAACTTGAAATGTCGTCAACATAAAGTGAAGAACATTGAAGAACACGAATGAGTGTGTTCTTCAAGGCAGTGGAACATGTGTTTTCTAAATGGGCCAACCCGTGTGTTCTTGGTGTGGACTTACCAAGTCGTGCATTTCTAACGTTATTCGTAATATCATTTCTGACTTTATTTGGGACATTATTTCTGACGTTATTTCTGACGTTACTTCTAACGTTATTTCTAACGTTATTTTTGACATTATTTCTAATGTTATTTGACATCATTTCTAACGTTACTTCTAACATTATTTTGATATTATTTCTGACGTTATTTCTAACGTTATTTGTGACATTATTTCTAACGTTATCTTTGACATAATTTCTGACGTTATTTCTAACGTTATTTGTGACATTATTTCTAACGATATTTGTGACATTATTTCTGACGTTATTTCTAACTTTATTTGACAATATTTCTAACGTTATTTTTGATATTATTTCTTACGTTATTTGTGACATTATTTCTAACGATATTTGACATTATTTCTAACGATATTTGACATTATTTCTAACGATATTTGACATTATTTCTGACGATATTTGACATTGTTTCTGACGTTATTTCTAACTTTATTTGACAATATATCTAACGTTATTTCTAACGTTATTTTTGACATTATTTCTAACGTTATTTGTGACATTATTTCTAACGTTATTTGTGACATTATTTCTGACGTTATTTCTAACTTTATTTGACAATATTTCTAACGTTATTTCTAACGTTATTTTTGACATTATTTCTTACGTTATTTGTGACATTATTTCTAACGTTTTTTCTGAAGCGCAGACCATCCCCACCTGTCCTGCGCAGTAGGGGGACGCGCAAGCCCCAGGGGTTTGCGAAGTCACGCTTACAATCCACAACCGTGACGCAAAACTGCTGCGTCATGTGACGCAAGGTAAGGTGGGGGGAGGGGAGAGAGAGGGGGGGGCTCCTCCGAGGCCCTCCCCCCCCCCTCCCTCCCTCAATGCCCACGTCACGTGACGCATAGGGGGGGGGTGGGGTGTGGTGGGGGTGTGTGGGGGGGGGAGAGGAGAGGAGAAGAAGAAGAAGAACAGGCGGGCCTGACAGTGGGCGGTAGATAAGCTAAAGCAGGTGGGATAATGGCTGAAGATGACCCCCCCACAAATCCCCCCAAATCCCTCCCCCCCCCACAAATCCCTCCCCCTCCCCCCCCCCCCCCCCCCACACACACACACAGAGCTTCCACGAACAGTATGAAGACACACACGCACACACACACACACACACACACACACACACACACACACACAGGCCACGCCCACGTTTACACCCGCTCTCACGCCCACTCCTGCTATGATGACCACGCCCGCCCTCTACGCCCACTATGATGACCACGTCCGCCCTCCACGCCCACGCCTGCTATGATGACCACGCCCGCCCTCCACGCCCACTATGATGACCACGCCCGCCCTCCACGCCCACTATGATGACCACGCCCTCCACGCCCACGCCTGCTATGATGACCACACCCGCCCTCCACGCCCACGCCTGCTATGATGACCACGCCCGCCCTCCACGCCCACGCCTGCTATGATGACCACGCCCGCCCTCCACGCCCACGCCTGCTATGATGACCACGCCCGCTCTCCACGCCCACGCCTGCTATGATGACCACGCCCGCTCTCCACGCCCACGCCTGCTATGATGACCACACCCGCCCTCCACGCCCACGCCTGCTATGATGACCACGCCCGCTCTCCACGCCCACGCCTGCTATGATGACCACGCCCGCCCTCCACGCCCACGCCTGCTATGATGACCACGCCCGCCCTCCACGCCCACTATGATGACCACGCCCGCCCTCCACGCCCACTATGATGACCACGCCCTCCACGCCCACGCCTGCTATGATGACCACACCCGCCCTCCACGCCCACGCCTGCTATGATGACCACGCCCGCCCTCCACGCCCACGCCTGCTATGATGACCACGCCCGCCCTCCACGCCCACGCCTGCTATGATGACCACGCCCGCCCTCCACGCCCACGCCTGCTATGATGACCACGCCCGCCCTCCACGCCCACGCCTGCTATGATGACCACGCCCGCCCTCCACGCCCACGCCTGCTATGATGACCACGCCCGCCCTCCACGCCCACGCCTGCTATGATGACCACGCCCGCTCTCCACGCCCACGCCTGCTATGATGACCACGCCCGCCCTCCACGCCCACGCCTGCTATGATGACCACGCCCGCTCTCCATGCCCACGCCCACGCATCCTTACTCAATACACAGTAATTTACAGTTCATTAACTATTTAATATCATAACAATTCTCCATAATGATCATTACATAAACAAAAGTTTTTAATAAAAAATTTACTGTAAATTGGACGATTTTAAATGTAAACAATAAATCATGACGTCACCATCATTAGCGTCTTCAGTTCGTAACTGAAATAAAAAAAACAAATAACTAAAAGCGTATTTCTCAAATAAATTGGAAATAAAGCAATTTAAAAAAAAAAATGGCCTATCATAATATTGCGACCTCCGGCAACATGACCAAAAAAAAATTCATTAAAATTTTGAGCCAAATTTTCGATCGAAATTGGCGGCCATTTAACGATTATCAAAAGTTCCAATTTACAATTAAATCAATTACGCCAATTTATCAATTCCAGGTTTATCCCTTTCAATATCTATCTATAAATATATTTAATATAATCATTTCTGGCGGCCATTTAATATAATAATTTTGGCGGCCATTTAATATAATAATTTTGGCGGCCATTTAATATAATCATTTTTGGCGGCCATTTAATATAATCATTTTGGCGGCCATTTAATATAATCACTTTTGGCGGCCATTTAATATAATCACTTTTGGCGGCCATTTAATATAATCACTTTTGGCGGCCATGTAATATAATCACTTTTGGCGGCCATTTAATATAATCATTTTGGCGGCCATTTAATATAATCACTTTTGGCGGCCATTTAATATAATCACTTTTGGCGGCCATGTAATATAATCACTTTTGGCGGCCATTTAATATAATCACTTTTGGCGGCCATTTAATATAATCATTTTGGCGGCCATTTAATATAATCACTTTTGGCGGCCATTTAGCCCGTTTTCTTTATAACACAAGAGGGGCGTAACCGTTTTCTAAAGGCTAAAGTACATTAAGAATAATCATTTGCATATCATTACCATATTACTAACTCATTTACATCCACCAGTGGCTAATGTAAATCTACTTCACTGTGTAAATCATTTACATAATTGACTGCTGAAATCGCGTCCCGTCCCGTTCCACCATCACCTTGTCCCGTTCCACCATCATCATGTCTCATTCCACCATCACCATGTCTCATTCCACCATCACCATGTCCCGTTCCACCATCACCATGTCTCATTCCACCATCACCATGTCTCATTCCACCATCACCATGTCCCGTTCCACCATCACCATGTCTCATTCCACCATCACCATGTCCCATTCCACCATCACCTTGTCTCATTCCACCATCATCATGTCCCATTCCACCATCACCTTGTCTCATTCCACCATCACCTTGTCCCATTCCACCATCACCTTGTCCCATTCCACCATCATCATGTCCCATTCCACCATCATCATGTCCCATTCCACCATCACCATGTCTCATTCCACCATCACCTTGTCTCATTCCACCATCATCATGTCCCATTCCACCATCACCTTGTCTCATTCCACCATCATCATGTCCCATTCCACCATCACCTTGTCTCATTCCACCATCACCTTGTCCCATTCCACCATCACCTTGTCCCATTCCACCATCACCTTGTCTCATTCCACCATCATCATGTCCCATTCCACCATCATCATGTCCCATTCCACCATCACCTTGTCCCATTCCACCATCACCTTGTCTCATTCCACCATCATCATGTCCCATTCCACCATCACCTTGTCTCATTCCACCATCACCTTGTCTCATTCCACCATCACCATGTCCCATTCCACCATCACCTTGTCTCATTCCACCATCACCTTGTCCCATTCCACCATCACCTTGTCTCTTTCCACCATCACCATGTCCCATTCCACCATCACCATGTCCCATTCCACCATCACCTTGTCCCATTCCACCATCACCTTGTCTCTTTCCACCATCACCATGTCCCGTTCCACCATCACCATGTCTCATTCCACCATCACCATGTCCCATTCCACCATCACCATGTCCCATTCCACCATCACCTTGTCCCATTCCACCATCACCTTGTCTCTTTCCACCATCACCATGTCCCATTCCACCATCACCTTGTCTCATTCCACCATCACCTTGTCTCATTCCACCATCACCATGTCCCATTCCACCATCACCTTGTCCCATTCCACCATCACCATGTCCCATTCTAGCCTTTTGCCCCATTCCACCATCACCATGTCTCATTCCACCATCACCTTGTCCCATTCCGCCATCACCTTGTCCCATTCCACCATCACCATGTTCCATTCCACCATCACCTTGTCCCATTCCACCATCACCTTGTCCCATTCCACCATCACCATGTCCCATTCTAGCCTTTTGCCCCATTCCACCATCACCATGTCTCATTCCACCATCACCTTGTCCCATTCCACCATCACCATGTCCCATTCTAGCCTTTTGCCCCATTCCACCATCACCATGTCTCATTCCACCATCACCTTGTCCCATTCCACCATCACCTTGCCCCATTCCACCATCACCATGTCCCATTCCACCATCACCATGTCCCATTCTAGCCTTTTGCCCCATTCCCCCCTAAGTAGACCAAATGCCGGACTCTCAATTAACGACATAATCACTTGCCTAGTTGACGAGGTGGTTTGGCTTGTTTCGGTAGCAAAATGGACGGCGTCCGTGTCACGAGCCCGAGCGTCTCTGGTGAGGAGGAGGAGATGTTGACGGTACGGAGGTCCAGCAGCGAATGACCGCCATGGCGCCACGCCGCCGGGAAAACACCTCGCCCAGCATCCTCACGGACGTACCCCATTTGTCGGGGGGGGGGGGGGGGGCGCGCGCTAACGCATGGGTTACAACAGCTAGAAAATCCTTCCCAGGGAGTGCGTTGGCTTACGTCAGCAGGTGTGTGTGTATCCACCTTCTCATGGGGAGAATTGAGAGGAAATACTGTCATAAGGTTAAAGATGGCTGCTATTCAAAATGGACGTACACCCCTGCCAGGCGAAGTGTGTGTGCAACTTTGAACAAATTGGAAAAACCTTTTTATTCCATTTTGGTTAAAGATGAAATAGTGATGAATGAAATGATGGATGAATATACTAAAACGGTAAAGAAGTACGTCCAGAGAATGAAAAATGAAAGAGCTAAAGAAGGAAAAAACAATGGCGGGAGAGATGCCACACCATATTTATAAAATTCATGCAAATTATCAAAGACACAAGATAAAAAGGATATAATTTGAATATAACTAAATCTTCATTTATATAGAAATTAAAATTAATAGATGATATGTTCTACTTTGTTATATTAAAACGAATAATGATGTCTGGCAAGTGTAAGATGGCAATTCTTCCAGTGTTGTGCTGTGTAGCATAAAAGTTTGTGCTACACATCAAACACTCGCCATTACCACACCAATTATTTCTTGACGTTTGCGGTTTGAGCGAGGTGTACCCATCCAAACAAGGTGCCGGGCGGGGAGATAATTACGTCTCTTGAAATCATAAATATGCCTTTATTAGTGAAAGATTTGAATGGCGCTAAACCCAAGCAGGGTATCGCTTAACACGCAATGGCGTCTCTCTTTCCTTGCCGACCACTTTTCCCGCGTGAAGACGATCCCGGTGGATTCATGAGGGATTTATGAATCCGGTGATCCGTTTTCATGTAAGATGTTTATCCCAAGAGGATCATGATGTCCCAAACCTCTTTAGGTAATTCAAATGGGATGTGGAATGGGTTTGAATTTTCGATGTCCGATTCCTTTCATATTTGCGATAAAATAGGTCAAAATGTTCGTATTAGTTGCACTAGGGATTCAGACAAGCTGAATATATATATAACTGCGCATCTTTTATTGGATAAGTGAAGAATAGATTAATAAGATATTGGTCATTAATGAAACTAGCAAATTTTAAATGAAACCTAAGGCCAATCTCAGCTCCGAACACAACGATAACCCAAAAATATATTTTCTTTCAATAATCTATTGGCCTAAATTGGCGAGAGAAGAAATTCGGATTATGAATATCGTAATGGAAGGAATATCTGAATACGAAATTCAATATTTTTGCTAGATAATTCGTTGGTCAAAATGCTAACGTTCGCAGAAAAACACACACACACACACACACACACACACACACACACACACATATATATATATATATATATATATATATATATATATATATATATATATATATATATATATATACATATATATATATATATATATATATATATATATATATGATATTTATCCCATAATAATAAAACATTTTGAGACGTAGAGGCGAAAATTATATGGCTTCGAAAAAAGCAATATGGCTTCCATCTGCTCCGCAGGGCTACAAACGTTACCAATCGAACTTGGCGCCAGAAACAAGTCAATTAACCATGCCAACTTTTGGCCATTTGATGCAGGAACATTTCCTAGACATCCCTGAGTTGAGTTAAACTCGCTCAGGTGACCAAACGTAAGAAAAAAAGTGGAGGTTTCATAGGTGTTTCTCAGAACTTATAAAATGCGAGATATTCCGCTATTCCGTGTATTTTCGAATGTCAAATGGATTGTTCTCAAGGCGCTTGCGCGCTAACGCCTAGTTCCCGGATCGACAACGGAACATTTATAATATAATATTCATAGATAAAATAAACACCATTGTTGATGGAAGGAAAGAGAAAAAAATACGGTACATTGCTTCCATTACAGCGTTCAAGTTTGGATGAAAAGAACTTTATTTAGAAATATTGCTAATTAGGATGTATAATGAATAAATATAAATATAAATATAAATATAAATATTTTTTTCATACGATTTGCCATTTACCGCGTTAGCGAGGTAGCGTTAAGAACAGAGGACTGAGCCTTTGAGGGAATATCCTCACTTGGCCCCCTTCTCTGTTCCTTCTTTAGCAAAATTAAGAACGAGATGGGAGGATTTCCAGCCTCACCCTCGCTCCCTCCCCTTTTTAGTCGCCCTCTACGACACGCAGGGAATACGTGGCAAGTATTCTTTCTCCCCTATCCCCAGGGATATATATATATATATATATATATATATATATATATATATATATATATATACATTCATCTAAGTCGTCGAATTATAATTTTTCCTGCGGTAATGTACGGAAATCCCCGTTTCAATCCGGTATTGAAATGACGTAGAGATCAGAAAGTGGAATATCCAGTCATTTTCATAGCATTCCTGGAATCCAGGTGGGAGGGTCCATTTTCCAGTGGCTACGTCATCCCCCCTCGTTCACAAATGCGTGAAATAAGCAAAAAACACAATAAGTATCTTTGTATCTTGAGAGTCGTAATATAAGTAGCGCCGCTGACGATAGGGGAAAAAAAAAGTAAATCAGCGTCATCACTTTTCCAGTAAAGTGTAAAGTGACCTTGTTCCCATTTAGTAGTGCTGGCGATTCGTACCTTTCATGAAGTATGAATTCTACCATCTTCCCGCTAGCCTATGTCTTGCCTATTCTTTTTTTTTTGCCTCATCTCTTCGTATATTCGCCAGTTTTCTATCTTGTACTGCTCTCAGTTATTTAAATCTTTATTTCTCTTTTATGAAAGTCTATTTAAAGTAATTAGTTTGTTGACATGGTGTGTGTGTGTGTGTGTGTGTGTGTGTTGTTGTTGTTGTCAGACGAGCGTTCATAAATGCTAACTTTCAACTTTCAATTTTCCCTATTTGGACTACGTCTTCTCTTTGTTTTCCCACCCCCGATCTCTCTAAACATCTATCTTATGTCATAGACCAGATGGTGCCTCCATGATGTAATATTTATATATGAATTATCTTAGCATTAATTAGTTTTGTTTCGAATGTAACATAAATCATGACCCACCAGGTAAACAAAGACCTGACGATGGCAAGATGAACGCCAGAAAAAACAAGCTCCAGCGAACATCGTCGCCCAAGCTTTGACAAATATTAAAAATATATATATTTTCCATTAAAAAACAAGACATCCATTGCTCCTTCTTCTACCTCAAGGTCTTGAGAGGCCGCAGGCTAAAATTATAGATGACTTAGATAGGGTTAGAGGTATTATTTCACGCTATTTATGGTGAAATTTAGGTTAGATGTGTCATGAAGGAATATTGGGCGTCCACTAGTAGACCTCTGGTGTTGCCGTGCCAGACGTATGTCCCCGACCCAACAAGGATGGAAAACATATCGCGCCTCGTGAGACGCATCGCCATGGCCTAACCTAACCTTGGCTTGTGTGGCGTCTCTTAGAATGACATTTGTATCATCACAAAATAACTAATAAATGATAATGAATTTCTCCCGCTGGAGCGGCGGGACCGGGGGGCAAAATGACCGCCAGTAAATAGAAGACACGGGGGAGAGTGGTTATCTTGTGGTGGAGGAGGGAGAGAGGGAATAATTTACAGGAGAAAACCGGATTAGAAATGAACAGGAAATGCTGGGGTACACCTCTATGCAATACATGATAGAGGGGGAATTTGGTCGCCAGCAACCGGGGCCTAGGTGAGTCGCGGGGGAATTTGGTCGCCAGTGGTGACCTAACCCCGGTCGAGGTTAGTCGCTGGGGAATTTGCTCGCCAGTGGTGGCTTAACCGCGGGCAAAGTTGTTCGCCAGGATTGGTTGCCAACGTCGGTCAAGGTCGCCTTGGGGAAAGCCTCTGAAGGACGAATGATCACGATTTTTTTTTTAATCTCTCGTCATCACTCTAGGAAATGCAATGATCGCGAGAAGCGGCTCTCAAATGGCTAGATGACGTCTCCAATATGGCGTTGGCGGGATGAACCACGGCGATTCAGTCGTTTTTGTGGGAAAGAAAATGAAATGAGGCGAACGCGTCGAGCGAGCGGGCGGGCGAGCGCCTTCCTTCCACGGTGGCCATACCTGGGAAGGGGTAATAAGCTAGGCACGGTCTGTTCCTAGCTATGGTAGGCTAGGCACGGTCTATTCCTAGCTATGATAGGCTAGGCACGGTCTGCTCCTGTCTAGGCTAGGCTAGGCACGGTCTATTCCTAGCTATGGTAGGCTAGGTACGGTCTGCTCCTGGCTAGGCTAGGCTAGGCACGGTCTATTCCTAGCTATGGTAGGCTAGGTACGGTCTATTCCTAGCTATGGTAGGCTTGACACAATCTGTTCCCGGCTAGGCTAGGCTAGGCACGGTCTATTCCTAGCTATGGTAGGCTAGGTACGGTCTGCTCCTGGCTAGGCTAGGCTAGGCACGGTCTATTCCTAGCTATGGTAGGCTAGGTACGGTCTATTCCTAGCTATGGTAGGCTTGACACAATCTGTTCCCGGCTAGGCTTGGCTAGGCACGGTCTATTCCTAGCTATGGTAGGCTAGGCACGGTCTATTCCTGGCTAGGCTAGGCTAGGTATGGTCTGCTCCTGTCTAGGATAGGCTAGGCACGGTCTATTCCTGACTATGTTAGGCTAGGCACGGTCTATTCCTAGCTAGGCTAGGCTAGGCACGGTCTATTCCTAGCTAGGCTAGGCTAGGTACGGTCTGCTCCTGTCTAGGCTAGGTTAGGCACGGTCTGTTCCTGGCTATGGTAGGCTAGGCACGGTCTATTCCTAGCTATGCTAGGCTAGGCACGGTCTGCTCCTGTCTAGGATAGGCTAGGCACGGTCTATTCCTGACTATGTTAGGCTAGGCACGGTCTATTCCTAGCTAGGCTAGGCTAGGCACGGTCTATTCCTAGCTAGGCTAGGCTAGGCACGGTCTATTCCTAGCTATGGTAGGCTAGGTACGGTCTGCTCCTGTCTAGGCTAGGTTAGGCACGGTCTGTTCCTGGCTATGGTAGGCTAGGCACGGTCTATTCCTAGCTATGCTAGGCTAGGCACGGTCTATTCCTGGCTAGGCTAGGCTAGGCACGGTCTGTTCCTGGCTAGGCTAGGCTAGGCACGGTCTGTTCCTGGCTAGGCTAGGCTAGGCACGGTCTGCTCCTGGCTAGGCTAGGCTAGGCACGGTCTGTTCCTGGCTAGGCTAGGCTAGGCTAGGCACGGTCTGCTCCTGGCTAGGCTAGGCTAGGCACGGTCTGCTCCTGGCTAGGTTAGGCTAGGCACGGTCTGTTCCTGGTTAGGCTAGGCTAGGCACGGTCTGCTCCTGGCTAGGCTAGGCTAGGCACAGTCTGTTCCTGGGTAGGCTAGGCTAGGCACGGTCTGTTCTGGTCTTTTCTGGATGCTAGTAGGTAATTTTTCTGGATGCTAGTTTAGGTAATTTTTTTCCTGGATGCTAGTTGGTAATTTTTTTGTATGCTAGGTTAGGTAATTTTTTTCTGGATGCTAGTAGGTAATTTTTCTGCATGCTAGGTTAGGTAATTTTTTTTCCAGGATGCTAGTATATAATTTTTTCTGGATGCTAGTAGGTAATTTTTTCCTGGATGCTAGTAGGTAATTTTTTCTGCATGCTAGGTTAGGTAATTTTTTTTCCAGGATGCTAGTATATAATTTTTTCTGGATGCTAGTAGGTAATTTTTTCCTGGATGCTAGTAGGTAATTTTTTCTGCATGCTAGGTTAGGTAATTTTTTTTCCAGGATGCTAGTATATAATTTTTTCTGGATGCTAGTAGGTAATTTTTTCCTGGATGCTAGTAGGTAATTTTTTTCTGCATGCTAGTTTAGGTAATTTTTTTCCTGGATGTTAGTAGGTAATTTTTTTCTGGATGCTAGTTTAGGTAAATGGTTTTTTTTGGATAAGTTAAGCATCTGCTTTCCTTTAGGAGACCAAGTTAGGTAAGGCCTTTTTTTTGGCATGCTAAGTTAGGTAAGGCCTTTTATTCTGGTTGATAGGTTAGGGTAAGCCTTTTTTGGCATGCTGTTAGGTAAGGCCTTATATTCTGGTTGATAGGTTAGGGTAGGCCTTTTTGGCATGCTGTTGGGTAAGGCCTTATATTCTGGGTGATAGATTAGGGTAGGCCTTTTTTGGCATGTTAAGTGAGGCCATTTTTTTCGGAAGCTAGATTAGGTAATGTGTAATTTTAGGACGCTAGGTTAGGTAATGTCTATTTCATAGGATGCTAGGTTAGGTAATGTCTATTTTATAGGATGCTAGGTTAGGTAATGTCTATTTTATAGGATGCTAAGTTAGTTAATGTATATTTTATAGGATGGTAGGTTAGGTAATGTCTATTTTAAGGTTGCTAAGTTAGGTAATGTATATTTTATAGGATGGTAGGTTAGGTAATGTCTATTTTAAGGTTGCTAAGTTAGTTAATGTATATTTTATAGGATGGTAGGTTAGGTAATGTCTATTTTAAGGTTGCTAAGTTAGGTAATGTATATTTTATAGGATGCTAGGTTAGGTAATGTCTATTCTATAGGATGCTAGGTTAGGTAATGTCTATTTCATAGGATGCTAGGTTAGGTAATGTCTATTTTATAGGACGCTAGGTTAGGCAATGTCTATATTGTAGGATGCTAGGTTAGGTAATGTCTATTTTATAGGATGCTAGGTTAGGTAATGTATATTTTGTAGGATGCTAGTTTAGGTAATGACTATTTCATAGGATGCTAGGTTAGGTAATGTCTATTTTGTAGGATGCTAGGTTAGGTAATGACTATTTCATAGGATGCTAGGTTAGGTAATGTCTATTTTATAGGACGCTAGGTTAGGTAATTTCTATTTTCTAAGAAGCTAGGCTAGGCAATCAATTTTTCGTAGGCTAGGTTAGGTAAGGGCTTTTATTTGGGAAGGCTAGGTTAGGTATGCTATCTTGGGGGGAAGGCTAGGTTAGGTAAATTATTTTGGGTGGTAATGCTAGGTTAATTTCAGCCTATTTCAGTTTTAGATTAGTTGAGTTATATACTTTTTTTGAACCAGGCTAGGTTAGGGATGGTCTACGCTAGGTTAGAAAAGGTCTGAATTTTTTTTCCGAACGCTGTATGTAGCTTTATTTTTTTTTATCTCTTTGGTTTGTAAGTTAAAGCTTGCTCTACTAATCTAAGCTTAGTTAGGTTAAGTCTAGCTAGTTTTTACCCGAAGCTTAGGTAAGGTCTAGCTAGTTTTTTCCCGAGGCTTAGTTAGGTCTAGCTAGTATTTTCCCGAGGCTTAGTTAGGTTAGGTCTAGCTAGTTTTTTTCCCGAGGCTTAGTTAGGTAAGGTCTAGCTAGTTTTTTCCCGAAGCTTAGGGTCTAGCTAGTTTTTTCCCGAGGCTTAGTTAGGTTAGGTCTAGCTAGTTTTTTCCCGAAGCTTAGTTAGGAAGTTCTAGCTAGTTTTTTCTCGAAGCTTAGTTAGGTTAGGTCTAGCTAGTTTTTTCCCGAGGCTTAGTTAGGTTAAGTCTAGCTAGTTTTTTCCCGAAGCTTAGGTAAGGTCTAGCTAGTTTTTTCCCGAAGCTTAGTTAGGTAAGGTCTAGCTAGTTTTTTCCCGAAGCTTAGGTAAGGTCTAGCTAGTTTTTTCCCGAGGCTTAGTTAGGTTAGGTCTAGCTAGTTTTTTTCCCAAAGCTTAGTTAGGAAGTTCTAGCTAGTTTTTTTTCCCAAAGCTTAGTTAGGAAGTTCTAGCTAGTTTTTTTTTCCCAAAGCTTAGTTAAGTAAGGTCAAGCTTCCCCTTGGCTAGGTGAAATAAAGTCTAGTTGTATATATATTGACAGGGGTTCAAGCTGTACAGACTTTCAGCTTAGAAGGCATTAAAAGCTTGGACAGGAGATACGTGGTATCATATAGAGACGCCGAGATAAGCTTAAAACATCGAATGAAGGTCAGCTTAGAACATCAAATGAAGGTCAGCTTAGAACATCAAATGAAGGTCAGCTTAGAACATCAAATGAAGGTCAGCTTAGAACATCAAATGAAGGTCAGCTTAGAACATCAAATGAAGGTCAGCTTAGAACATCAAATGAAGGTCAACTTAGAACATTAAATGAAAATAAGTTTAAAACATTAATATAAGCTTTAGACATGTAATGAAGGTAAGCTTTAAACATGAGATGAAGATAAGCTTTAAACATTAGTATGTAGGAAAATAAGAGACATTGTTTATCATGGTAATGAGCTCATTGTAGGTTAATTACAAGTTATAATTAGTCCATTGCAGTCAAATACATTAATAAACTTATATAAAGATGGAAGTTATGTCTTTATTTAAGACACTATCTCTACTTGTGCTATTTACTGGACGTCAAATATGTCATTTCCCCTCCCCTTTTGAAGGACTTGGTTATCATAAATAATGGTCATAAATAATGTTTATCATTTAATATATCGTGTCGGGGTGTGTCCTTGAATATGGGGGGGAGGGGGTGAGGTTGTTATCTCGTCCCCAAAACCTTATTTGCTAATTCTATAATTAGACGGTTATTTTCCTCCCTCCCAATACGTCTCTAACCACTTTAGAGAATTAGAAATAGAATATCCATGCCTCAATTAGCCATGTTAGGCTACAGGAGTCATTGTAAGAGCCATTTCTTGTTTCATGCGAAGCATTTGAAAGAAAAAAAAAAATGGATGTCAGTTGTATTGCTTAACAGTCCGGAATGATCGTATGCCCGGGGCTCTTCCAGAAGGAGAGACGGAGGTTATTTTATCTAGTTTAATCTATATTATCTATTAATGGCCGTCGGTGGGGCAAAACAGTGCTTGACATGAAAAGGCATCTTGGCATGAAGGCGCACACATGACGTCACAGAGTCCGGTTTAGATCAAAAACGCTTTAGGCAATGGCCAAGTATCAGTTATGTATTATTATTGTTATTATTATTATCATTATTATTATTATCATTATTATTATTGTTATTTTTATTATTTATCTACATTGGGAAAATATTTACAACTCAGGTTGGCCTTGTTACAACGCTGTCTCTCTCTGCGTCACAGGTATTACTCATAAGCTAAAAATAGCCGGGGAAATCCTCCCATCTTTATTTTTTTTCTCTCTAATTTTTCTAAAGAAGGAACAGAGAGGATGGGGGTCAAGTGAGGATATTCCAAGGCTCAGGCCTCTGTTCTGAACGCTACCTCTCTGACGCGGGAAATGTCGAATACGTATATAAAAAAATAAATGTCATCTTATGGCAGGTAGGCTAAAAGGACGACATATTTTTTTCTACCCCATTACCGAAATTATTTATCTATTTATTTATTCATTTTGGGGGCTGGAGGAGTCAGTAGTTCAGTTTAATCATGTTAAGTTCTAGATAAAGTTAGGCGACGCTTGGGTATTGAATAAGACTGTGATGACTGTGGCAAATTACCGCCATGAAATTAGGTAATTTTTGGCATAGTCTTAGAAACGGCCATTGGTTCAGTTGCCGATGAACCAATTCTACCCAAATTATCTCCATAGATTTACAGCTATCGTTGTCTACAGTATCATCTATAGTGTGTCTATATAATCCTACAGTGCATCAAAATACAACTGTATAACTTATCAAGAATTCGTTGTATTCGAAATGTTAATAAAAAGAAACAATTCTAGAAAGAAAATGGCTTAAGTATAGTTGCCAGACACCTCCAGTCATAGGACGTTCATAATTGCGAAAAAAATAAAAAAAATAAATGAAAATAAAAAACAGTCTAGCGTCATACATTTATTGACGAGACATCTGGGAGAATAAAATAATTCTTGATAGAAAATCCAGCGATATGTGCTCCATTTACCGAGAAAGAAAAGAAAAAGTAAATTATTTCGAAATGCTCAGTTATTTCCCCCTTCAAACTAAAGAAAAAAAAATTCCTCGTTTTCTTCCTAGTGTTATTGAGAATGCAACACCCCCCCCCCCAGTCGTGCTCTGGGGGTCGTACCGTCGTGTTCTGGGGTCGTACCGTCGTGCTCTGGGGTCGTACCGTCGTGCTCTGGGGTCGTACGTCGTGCTCTGGGGGTCGTACCGTCGTGCTCTGGGGTCGTACCGTCGTGTTCTGGGGTCGTACCATCGTGCTCTGGGGTCGTACCGTCGTGTTCTCGGGTCGTACGTCGTGCTCTGGGGTCGTACGTCGTGTTCTGGGGGTCGTACCGTCGTGCTCTGGGGTCGTACCGTCGTGCTCTGGGGGTCGTACCGTCGTGCTCTGGGGGGTCGTACCGTCGTGTTCTGGGGGGTCGTACCGTCGTGCTCTGGGGGTCGTACCGTCGTGTTCTGGGGTCGTACGTCGTGCTCTGGGGTCGTACGTCGTGCTCTGGGGGTCGTACCGTCGTGCTCTGGGGTCGTACCGTCGTGCTCTGGGGGTCGTACCGTCGTGTTCTGGGGGTCGTACCGTCGTGTTCTGGGGTCGTACCGTCGTGTTCTGGGGTGTAGTACCGTCGTGTTCTGGGGTTGTACGTACCGTCGTGTTCTGGGGTCGTACCGTCGTGTTCTGGGGTGTAGTACCGTCGTGTTCTGGGGTCGTACCGTCGTGTTCTGGGGTTGTACGTACCGCCGTGTTCTGGGGTCGTACCGTCGTGTTCTGGGGGTCGTACCGTCGTGCTCTGGGGGTCGTAACGTCGTGTTCTGGGGTCGTACCGTCGTGTTCTGGGGGTCGTACCGTCGTGCTCTGGGGGTCGTACCGTCGTGTTCTGGGGTCGTACCGTCGTGTTCCAACGATGTTAGAAATATTCTAACAATGTCAGAATATTCCAATATTTTATTTCCAAATTAGAAAATATTCCACAATGCCATATTATTGTAATATCGTCTCGTTTTCTTTCCCGCCATTATTGCCGTTTTCTTCGTTCGTTTTCACTTCTAATTACCTAATAATTCAATTATTTAATCATTTAATTACTTAATAATTCAATTATTTAATCATTTAATTACTTAATAATTCAATTATTTAATCATTTAATTACTTAATGATTCAATTATTTAATCATTCAATTACTTAATAATTCAATTATTTAATCATTTAATTACCTAATAATTCAATTATTTAATCATTTAATTACTTAATAATTCAATTATTTAATCATTTAATTATTTAATCATTTAATTCTAAAATCATTTTATCATTTAATTATCTATTTACTTCATTAAGCATTATTTATTTGATATTTATTGAGTCATATTTGAACCACAAAGCCAATATAAACACCTCGTAGTGTATATATATATACACAGTGTATATATATAAACAGAAACACCTTGTAGTATATATATATATATATATATATATATATATATATATATATATATATATATATATATATATATATATATATATATTAATTTCGATGCCTCCTAGGGGGGAAAAGTCCCGGAGAGCAAAGAAAACGGGTTTGGGGTTTCCCGCTCTCGCCCACGGTTACTCCCCCCCCCCCAAACACCCCCAGATCCTGGGGGTGTTTGGGGGGGGGAGTTCAGGGGTTTTCCAGGTCATTCCCCTCACCCCCCCCTTTCCCCTCGCCCACTGGAATGCATAGTGTGGAAGGTCTCTCTCTCTCTCTCTCTCTCTCTCTCTCTCTCTCTCTCTCTCTCTCTCTCTCTCTCTCTCTCTCTCTCTCTCTCTCTCTCTCTCTTCTCTCTCTCTCTCTCTCTCAGGGGGGGGGGGGTCGTCTGGAAGCCACCTGCCAGGGTCACAAGTGCACTTTCGTGGAATAATCACATCATGGGAAATAGGCCAGTATACTTGACCTACGCTCAGTTGTGATCTTTCCCAATGTATATATATATATATATATATATATATATATATATATATATATATATATATATATATAGAGAGAGAGAGAGAGAGAGAGAGAGAGAGAGAGAGAGAGAGAGAGAGAGAGAATCTAGTCCGTGGGGGGGAGAGGCCGACCGCGTAACGCCACTGCTGGGTGAAGATGTCGGTCGGGGGGCCTCCTCCGCCTCCGCCTAAAAAACTAGTCCCGGGGAGAGAGAGAGAGAGAGAGAGAGAGAGAGAGAGAGAGAGAGCGAGCGCGGGAGATAATTATCCCGCGCCTCTGAGCTGTTATTTTCCGAGAATCGAAGGAGGAAACGCGAGTTCCGAGCGAGCAACTTCCCTCTGGCTCAACTTGCCCTGGGTTGCAGGGGCGGCCTTGCAAGCCTTGTTGACGTCATGTATTCTTCCGCCTAGGTTAGGGTAAGTTAGGGTAGGTTTGATATTTAGGCAATGGCTAGGTTAGGTTAGGGTAGGTTAGGTTAAGGTGAGGCTAGGTTAGGTTAGGTTGAGCTAGGATAGGTTGAAATAGGCTGGGTTAGGCTAGGTTAAGGTAATGCTCTGTTTGTTAGGGTAAGATAGGTCAGGTTAAGGTAAGGTTAGGGTCAGGTTAAGGTAAGGCTAGGTTTGGTTAAGTTGAGCTCGGATAGGTTAAGATAGGCTGGGTTAGGCTAGGTTAAGGTAATGCTCGGTTTGGTTAGGGTAAAATAGCTTGGGTTAGGTCAGGTTAAGGTAAGGCTAGGTTTGGTTAAGTTGAGCTAGGACAGGTTAAGATAGGCTGGGTTAGGCTAGGTTAAGGTAATGCTCTGTTTGGTTAGGGTAACATAAACTTGGGTTAGGTCAGGTTAAGGTAAGCTAGGTTAGGTTAAGTTGAGCTAGGATAGGTTAGGTTAGGCTGGGTTAGGGTAGGTTAAGGTAATGCTCTGTTTGGTTAGGGTAAGATAGGTCAGGTTAAGGTAAGGTTAGGGTCAGTTAAGGTAAGGCTAGGTTTGGTTAAGTTGAGCTCGGATAGGTTAAGTTAAGATAGGCTGGGTTAGGCTAGGTTAAGGTAATGCTCGGTTTGGTTAGGGTAAAATAGCTTGGGTTAGGTCAGGTTAAGGTAAGGCTAGGTTTGGTTAAGTTGAGCTAGGAAGGTTAAGATAGGCTGGGTTAGGCTAGGTTAAGGTAATGCTCTGTTTGGTTAGGGTAACATAAACTTGGGTTAGGTCAGGTTAAGGTAAGCTAGGTTAGGGTAAGATAGGCTGGGTTAGGTCAGGTTAAGGTAAGGCTAGGTTAGGTTAAAATATGCTAGGTTAGGTTAAGATAAGTTGGGTTTGGTGAGAATAAGGTTATGCTAGGTTAGGGTAAGTTAGGCTAGGATGGGTTAAGATTAGCTGGGTTAAAGTCAGGCTAGGTTAGTTAAGGTCGGCTAGGTTAGGGTAAGTTAGGCTAGGATGGGTTAAGATTGGCTGGGTTAAGGTCAGGCTTGGCTAGTTAAGGTAGGCTAGGTTAGGGTAAGTTAGGGTGGGTCAGGTGAGGTTAAGGTAATGTTAGGTTAGGTTAAATTATATTTGGTCTACGGAAGATTAAAATAGGTTAGCTGAGCTTAGATAATAAATGCTAGGTTAGGTTAGGATAGCTGAGCTTAGATTATATAATGCTAGGTTAGGGTAGCTGAGCTTATATAATGCTAGGTTAGGTTAGCTGAGCTTAGATCATATAATGCTAGGTTAGGGTAGCGGAGCTTATATAATGCTAGGTTAGGTTAGCTGAGCTTAGATTATATAATGCTAGGTTAGGTTAGCTGAGCTTAGATTATATAATGCTAGTTTGGTTAGCTGAGCTTAGATTATATAATGCTTGGTTAGGGTAGCTGAGCTTATATAATGCTAGGTTAAGGTAGCTGAGCTTAGATTATATAATGCTAGGTTAGGCTAGCTGAGCTTAGATTATAAAATGCTAGGTTAGGTTAGCAGAGCTTAGATTATATAATGCTAGGTTAGGTTAGCAGAGCTTAGATTATATAATGCTAGGTTAGGTTAGCTGAGCTTAGATTATATAATGCTAGGTTAGGTTAGGTTAGCTGAGCTTAGATTATATAATGCTAGGTTAGGTTAGGTTAGCTGAGCTTATATAATGCTAGGTTAGGCTAGCTGAGCTTATATAATGCTAGGTTAAGGTAGCTGAGCTTAGATTATATAATGCTAGGTTAGGTTAGCTGAGCTTAGATTATATAATGCTAGGTTAAGGTAGCTGAGCTTAGATTATATAATGCTAGGTTAGGTTAGCTGAGCTTAGATTATATAATGCTAGGTTAGGTTAGCTGAGCTTAGATTATATAATGCTAGGTTAGGTTAGGTTAGCTGAGCTTATATAATGCTAGGTTAAGGTAGCTGAGCTTAGATTATATAATGCTAGGTTAGGTTAGCTGAGCTTAGATAATATAATGCTAGGTTAGGTTAGCTGAGCTTAGATTATAAAATGCTAGGTTAGGTTAGCAGAGCTTAGATTATATGATGCTAGGTTAAGGTAGCTGAGCTTATATAATGCTAGGTTAGGTTAGCTGAGCTTATATAATGCTAGGTTAGGTTAGCTGAGCTTATATAATGCTAGGTTAGGTTAACTTAGGCATTGTGTTTTCTCAAACGTATATCCATTCACTAATTCCTCTACCTTAAGGAAAACGGAATAAATATAATATAATAATAATAATAATAATAATAATAATAATAATAATAATGATAATAATAATAATAATGATAATAATAATAATAATGATAATAATAATAATAATGATAATAATAATAATAATAATAATAATAATAATAATAATAATAATAATGATAATAATAATAATAATAATAATAATAATAATAATAATAATAATAATAATAATAATGATAATAATAATTGCTTGATGGAGGGTATAGGTTTAATTTAGGAACTTATCCACTTAAAAAATAAACCCCAAATCCCCCGCCCAAAAAAAAAAAATCTGTTCCCCCTGCAACCCCCCCTTAAACACGGGGGGTTGGAGTCGCGGGTTCACCATGTTCGCTGGCAGGTGTCCGCAACTCAACAGAACTGAGGTGGCTCCTCTTTCTCGCGGGGAACCTGACATTTTCCCTCGTCTAAGTTCACCAGACGAGGCCGCCTCCCTATCAGGAAGACTGAGGACCCATGGCCAGGGTCTGCCTCCATAATCCGCGCCTTAATGCGTCTTGGCGGTGCAAAAAAAAAGTATATATTGACAAGTTTAGATAGATCTCTCTCTCTCGCTTCGTGGTGTCTTCTGTCGCTGGCGGCTGTGTTCGTTGGGGGATTCGGACGCCAGCGAATCCGTTCTCAGTAGCTGGTTGTTGACGAGACGCCATGTAAACACCACAATTTAATTACTGTTAATTGCATAATCATACACTTAAATGCAATATATAAATACAATACAGCGGGAATTCAGTAATTTAGATTTACTGAAGTGAATGACTTACACTCGGTAATGAAAATGAGCCTCATAGATTTATCTTCATGAATTAAAGGATAATATATGGCTGCAATGAATGCTTAGGAATAATAATATTTAATATATTCGTAAGTTACGAGGAAGCAGAATAAACACGCTATCTCAGCGACCTTTGCCTAATTCTCAGTAACAGTTCGTAGAGGTCGATATATCTGAGTTAACCTTGGGAAAATAGGGACGTTTCCCTCTTTCTCCCCATTTCATCCCGTTTTCTAACCCAATTATACCAATTATTACGGTAGCCATCGGTGATACAATAGATTTCATTATGTTAATGGAAAAGTATAATAGGTAAGTTTTCATCATTATATAGGCTTCTTAGAGATACGGAAAGAGATCGGCCCAATTTCGAACCAAAAATTGGTGAAATTTGATTAGATTTTAGATTTTGGGTCATTAATAATGATAAATATAAGCCTTCAATATACTATTTTTTTCTTACATGATTTAGTAATTTGGGACAGGTCCACCCGCTGGTAATGATGATAACTGAATTGATGAATTATCCCAAAAACTAAAAAATATTCAAAAATTACTTTTGATTTTTTTCATTTTGAAGCAATGTTGACTAGTTTCATTCTCTATCTCTGTTTGAATACTCAAATAAACCGGTTTGATATGAACATGATAGAATCCTTGATTAAATCAAAAAGAACTTATATTGTAAAGAAAATTATATATGTAGGAACGAAGCGTTCACGGAAGTGTAAAATGTAGTTCGTTTTCTATTTAAAGGAATAACATTAATTCCTTCCCAAGTTTCATGAGATCTATCGGTAATTATCTATCTTATCTATCATAAATAGCACCTAATGCAATCTCTTATAATTGGAAATGGTGTTCATGTTGATGAAAAGTGAGAATAGTCAACTTATAAACCGGAACTTAATTGATTATAACGAAAAAAAATAGGGTTCAACGAAAACGAGAGTTGAAAGAAAACGATGATTATCTTTATCATGGGAGACACTTATATTCTGCAGAGTTGTATCCAAATGGGGAATTCGTTTCATTAAAACATTTCTTCGTCGTCTTGGAAAATGTGACGGATACAAATATCACTTTGCTTTAATTTGTAAAGGTGGATATTATTTATTCCATACTCGTTTACGAAATAAGTAGCCATATTAAGAGTGTATTTTTGATATTACTTAATCAGGGCAGTACATACATCCATATAATGCAATATAAGCAGTTCCACACGCGTGGGTCTGCTTTGTTAAAAATATCACTGAGTATGTCTACACGTTATTCACTTCAAATTATCATAAATTTTGAATTTATATATAAATTTATATACTTCAATATTTACTATCTTAATCAATAGATGTAAAAATGGATTATTTTAATTTCTTCTTTAGTAAATCTTATCAAGTACGACTTTTACAATATTTTTTGTACATATTGATAGATTTTCTTTTTCGTTTTATATAAAAAATGCGAAAAATTGATGATTTTGAATTTGTATGATGGAGGGAGCTGAAGGTGGACTATATTTCGATCCTGTTACAATTTTTTTTTTAACAAAGAAATATATAATTTTTGTTCGTTTTTGAACAGGTAGGATTGATAATATATATATATATATATATATATATATATATATATATATATATATATATATATATATATATATATATATATATATATATATATATATATATATATATATATATATATAATTAGCTAATTGTTTGCAGATGATGCTGTAAAATGATTCCTTTTTATTTAGAATATACACTTTAGCATCCCCCCCAATTGAAATAGGGGATGGGTCTATTTCATAATATTACCTGATCCACCCAATGGAAATTGATATTGGAATTTCTCTATGACTTAAGGGAAACATGACTTTCTGAAACACCTAAAAAGAAAAAAAAATTAGGCCATTATTTAGGGATTTCTATGTGAGATTCGAACCGGTGTCGACCACGGAATCGATTTGAAAATTAACTTCCATGAAAACGACTTCATAGGATTCGAACCCATGCCTTTCTCGACCCTGGTTGACGACAGCAGCGGCCCGTGATGCTTTCATGGTCAGAAACGCTAACCGCTTCCCATTTACATATACTGACAACGCTAGAATCCAATCATTTACTAATTTACGACATTTAGGACTTGAAATTAATGAAAAAATTTACATAAGTGCCCCCCAATTATTCTATGGAATTTCGTTATAAGAATAGATTTATATAAACGGTAATTCGACCAATTTAAAAACATAAATGATTTATGTAGCCATTATAATCACCATGGATAAATACATCCTTTTATCTATGAAATTAATTGATAGGAAAAAATTAATTTTATTTATTAAAGACAAAATTTAGATTATAAAAATGCGGAAATTAGTGGGTAAAATTTTTTGAAATGGAAGGCAATATAGCCCATACTTTTAGACTTGCTCCAAATATATAAAAAAAATATAAGATAAATTATTAGATAAGAATAAATTGGACGTTAGCAAATGCCAAAATACAATGCAATTCGTTTTCTGTTTAGAAAAAAAATCATTCTGCTTTATTTATATATATATATATATATATATATATATATATATATATATATATATATATATATATATATATATATATATATATAGTCAATAACTCCATCTCCAATTTTCATAGGATGGATTATATGGTATCAATTAATCTACGAGAAATAGGCTTCTATAATCTCTATAAAAATTGGGTTACCAGAAAAATAGGTTACTTTGACACAGAATTAAAAAAAAAAAATTGTCTCGAAAACGAAAACGAAAACCACTCTTTCATGGGTGACTCTAGTATTCCTCTAAGGTTATATGTATTTAGAACATATATGATCTCAAAATGATTCTAAAAGCTATAAAAAGTTAGAACAATTGTTTGATGTGTCTTAATTGTATTTTAGTAAAATGGGGGGAAGGGGGCAACGCTAATGACACCTTAATGTAGTAATAGTAATAAAGGAAATTCACAGAATTTAATAATTAATTTTCTATAGGCGAATTTAAGGCAAATTATTGTGTGTTATTAAGTTATTAAAAAGGGGTAAGTCTACATCTAGACGTATTTATTCATGATTATTTAAATTCATAAATAATTGACGTGTGGCATTATTAATTAGCTAGCTAGCATTATCGAGGGCCCGATTTTAGATTTATTTACTACATCATACAGTAGAGGTTAGATTTATTTAATACATCATACAGTAGAGGTTGTGTTCCGTTGTATAAAGTTGTAAATAATTTAACACCCAATTTAAATTGGGTTTACGCGAGGAGGGGCTTTGAGTAATTGTGACGCGGCATGTAGAAAAATTGGCTGATTTTTTAAAATCTAAAAATTTTACAATTTAACAACACGAATAAAGAATTTTGACTTTAGTGAGACTTTAGACCATAATTATTTATTTGTGTGAGATAAAACCATTATAATTTATGAGGGGCAAAAAAATAATTTACATTTATAGATACTGTGTAGAAAAGAAAAATAGGGTAACAAGGGTTTGAAATGAGGGACTATGTAAATTTTTTATTTACATTGTAAATATCGTACACAAGAGCTATGATGTCTGTAAATATTTTTTTGTAAATCCCACAGGGGGGGGGGGGGAGAGGTACATAATACCCCGTCCTTTTTGATGTAAATATGTAAATAAATGTTTACAATTTCAGGTTCATTGGTTTCTATTTTACGATATTTGGGACTAGAAATGTATTAAAATATACTTGAAATTTATTAAAATTTACATAAGCACGCCCCTGTGTTGGGAGCGGCTTACAAAAACTAATTTTCAATACAGTATTCAATAATTTTATAAAATTATCTTAATTTAAGCCATATATATGTAACGGAAATTTGATAAATATAGAAACAAAAAGTATTTATGTAACAATACTTAAATTTTGATTAGCATACATTTAATTTTATGCAAAACATATTATTCAAATTTTGTAAAAATTCTTTAAAAGAAATAAATAATGACTGATTAAAATATGAACATTGCCAGGTAAAAGTCTTTAGAAAAAAATTATTTCAGGGGTGACTACACTGGCTTGCTTGAAATATATTAAGAAAAAATAATTTGTGGTCAGTTTTGATCAGGTAATGTTGACGTGAGAGACCAAACTGATCTAGAATTTATTTTGAAATAAGAAATAAATTGGACATTAGCAGTTCACAATGAAATATACTTCGTTTTCTATTTAAGACAAAAATCACCCTGCCTTATATAGCAATTAATTCTGTTCCCAATTTAGATAGGATGGGTCGTCTGTTATCAATTTTATCTATGAGAAATAGGGCTCTATAATTCCTATGAAAATTGGGATACTACTGAAAAGTTATTTTGAAAAAACTAAATCAATATTTTCTTTCAAAAGAAAACGGAAGTTACACTTAAGGATAACTCTTATATTCTAATTTCACGTGTAGTATAAACATATATGGTCTCAAAATGATTTAGAACGCTATTTGGAGTTAGAGAGCGTTCGTTTTGTGAGCCTTGTGAGTATTAGTCAAATTAAGGCGTTGTTAGGGAAGCACTAATGACCCCATTAATTGAACAGAAATGCCCTTGTTCAATACAGAAATACAGAGAATTCACATAAGAACGTAAACAATAATTAAAGTAAATTTCTACAGGGAGAAATTGTAAGATACTTTGTGCTTTTTCACAATACTAAGGGAAAGGAGACTTAAAGAAAACATACTTAAATGTCAAAATAAATGGGGTATTTGTTTGAAAATGAGAATGAAATTCGGGAAATTGAAAAACGCAGAATGGTGTACAAATTGGAGACTGATTAATTGTTTCTTGCTGATGTATAATGAATAATCAGATCAGTAGACGACTGAATGATATCTAATCAAAGTGTACAAATACATTGTTTCACAAGATATGAAGGAAGGAAAATGGTTGGGACATTCCTATACCTTTCCCAATATGGAGTTGACTGAAATATAAGAAAAAATATACAACGAAAAGGTACACCAATTCAAAAGACCTACACCGATCACTCAGTGATATACGTATATATGTATACGTACAGAACAAATAGATATACACAAGAAAAGACTTGGATCAGTTATTTAGGATCGTCTGTGCAAAAGAGATCTTCGTTTTCTATGATCTATGGAAAATCGTTTTCTTTGAATCGCTTGTCATTCCCACCCACAGCTAGCCAGTTGCTGCCCAGCTGCTGTACTGGAAGGATCTCCTTAAGTCTTGTCCTCCGATTCTGCTCTAGCGAGCAAGTTTACGATGGGAAATGCTTGGAAAGTGAGTATTAGATGAAAATACTATTGATATTGACATCAGTAAATTAATTGAGGTTTATTAGTTTAATTTTGTCGTAGTTTGTGCTGGTTTAATATGTCGTAAATACGTAGTACCTCCCTCGTGGTGTTCACCCATGACTGACTTGCTCTTCTATTTTAGAATGGACGTTGGAGTCGCTAATTGGCAGGGGAACGAGACCTAATCATCATGACCTGGCAGTGCAATTAGAGACCACAAGGTAGTTAGTGGTGATTTAAGGCACCCGAACGATGGTAAGTGTGGAAGGGGAAGCTGACGTCGGGGCTCGAGACAGCGATTCGAACGCGTCCAGCCAGCCAATAGGTCAGAACACATTGTTTATATCTCTCATTATCTACTCGCATCCTGCATTAATTATATGCAAATATGGTGTATGCAAATGTCCAATGTATTGTGGTTGGTCATGGGGTATTTTCTAGTAGATAATATGAATGATGATGGGGTAATTTGGGGTAGAAGTTCTGTCCTCCATTCGCCTCCTCTCGAAGCACTTCGGCCATATTGGTAAACAAAGCTTAATGGAATCTAGGTATTTAATTATTCCCACGTAATTAATTTAATTATACTAGTAATTATTGGACGAATTGCTTGAGGATGTTAATGATTTAGTAGATAATTAAGGGATCCGTTCCACAACCCTAAGCTGTAAATTTAGTTAACTTCCCGAAGGATTGTTTTGCCGTGTACGTCATGTAGTTTCAGTGGCTGACGTGGTTTAGGTATTGCCCAATTTTTTTTGTTGTACATGTTGCCGTGTATGGAATGGTCAGTATTTGAGTATGATAATATTTATATTTCCTGATGTTTTGGTATTGGTGGGGAGGGTGATGAAGATCAGGGAAAACGTGTGCTTTGGGGGTGGGGGGGTGTTTCCCCGTGTGTGTAGGTGTAATACATAAGTAAATAGATTAAATACATAATAGATTAACCCACATATATTGGCTGTGTCATCCAGAATATTTATTTATTTATTGAAATACATCCCACAGGCCCATAGCTGATGTCTCCAGCCGGCCATAGATGTCAACAAATAACACATAAACAATTTTTTGTTTCAGTGGGCCAGGGTCTTGTTTATATACCTTTTTACGCAGGCCCCAGGGATACAACACAGTGATATACTTAATTCACAATTCTTTTATAATTATATATGTGAATGTGAATCTGGTTTCTGTTCATTTTATAAACATTTTATGTATATTACGACAACTTTCACGTTTTCCTTCATCTTCATAATCTTCTGTATGGCTGTGTTCACAACCCTCACCACTGTCGCCACAGCGAATGAAATATTTAAATTAAACTCTTGCCACGTTAAAACTAAATCTTCATCTTCAAAATTGAAAGAGCGTATTTCAACTATATTTTACGTATAGGCTGATATTTAGCTGGGAAATTGAAATTTATTGTTGGACTGATATACATTTGAAATATACCATTGCCTTGAAAAAAACATTAGACATTTTGAAATTTTCCCCGTGTGTGTAGATGTAATACATAAGTAAATAGATTAAATACATAATAGGTTAACCCACATATATTGGTTATGTCATCCAGAATATTTATTTATTTATTGAAATACATCCCACAGGCCTATAGCTGATGTCTCCAGCCGGCCATAGATGTCAACAAATAACACGTAAACAATTTTTTGTTTCAGTGGGCCAGGGTCTGGTCTATATACCATTTCACGCAGTCCCCAGGGATACAAATTGATATACCTACTTCACAATGCTTTTATAATTATATCTGGTTTCTGTTCATTTTATAAACATTTTTAGGTATTTTACGACATTCACATTTTCCTTCGTTTTCCTTCATCATAATCCTCTTCTGTATGGCTGTGTTCACAACCCTCACCACTGTCGCCACAGCGAATGAAATATAATTCAAATTAAACTCTTGCCACATTAGAACTAAATCTTATGCATCTTCAAAAGTGAGAGCGTATTTCGACTATATTTTACGTAAAGGCTGATTTCACTGGGGAATTGAAATTTATTGTTGGACTGATATACATTTGAAATATATCATTGCCTTGAAAAGAACATTAGATATCTTGAAATTTCCTCGTGTGTAGTTGTAATACATAAGTAAATAGATTAAATACATAATAGATTAACCCACAAATATTGGCTATGTCATCCAGAATATTTATTTATTTATTGAAATACATCCCACAGGCCCATAGTTGATGTCTCCAGCCGGCCATAGATGTCAACAAATAACACGTAAACAATTTTTTGTTTCAGTGGGCCAGGGTCTGGTCTATATACCTTTTCACACAGTCCCCAGGGATACAACACATTAATATACCTACTTCACAATGCTTTTATAATTATATCTGGTTTCTGTTCATTTTATAAACATTTTTAGGTATTTCACGACAACTTTCACATTTTTCTTCGTTTTCCTTCTTCATAATCCTCTTCTGTATGGCTGTGTTCACAGCCCTCACCACTGTCGCCATAGCGAATGAAATATAATTCAAATTCAACTCTCGCCACTTTAAAACTAAATTTAATACATCTTCAAATGTGAACGAACGTATTTCGACTTTTACAAAAAGGCTGATATTTCACTGGGGAATCGAAATTTGTCGGACTGATATACATTTGAAATATACCATTGCCTTGAAAAAAGAGTAGACATTTTGAAATTTTATTGCAGATGTATTACATATAATTTATTTTTGTAATATTTGGAATTGTGTACTTTTCGAGATGTATTTATGCCAAGAAAATTTTAAGATTGGAATTTCTGAAGTCTATTTCTTGCAAGAGGAGCAAATTGGTCAGGTAATACATTAACAAATTTTAATGTAATATGAACAGAGACTTTTTATTATTATTATGATTGTTTTCAGATATTATAAAAAGATATTAAGTTTATCTCTGATTGCAATATATTTGGCTGGATTTGTTAATTGGTGATTTGGGGTAATCTATTCCATTATTTAGTTCGTGTGAAAGTGTTAGGTTTCTTAATGGTCATCTTACCATCCTGGTTGTGGTTGATCGAGGCTATTAAATGGCACTGGTTCGTTGGAAAAGCCATTTTTCTGTATTTCAAAGTTTTTGCAACATTTGTCGTGTAATTATATAGGCTTGGTCTTGTGCTGAATTAGGAAGGGAAGTGTTTTAGGATGGAAATAAGTTTAATCAGTTATTTTGATGATAGGCATTGTTGCATATATCTGAATAGTTTTGACTTTTTTTTTTCATTTTTTTTGTGAATATTGTTCCCTCAGTATTTGTGATTTTTTGTGTTTTTGTTGACAATAAGGTAAAGATGGTCAGTAATTGTGCTGTCTTATGAAGTAGGCAAAAGGCTCCTGGAAAATTAGTCATAGAAATAAGGGGTTTTGGGTTTCGCGTTCAAAGTTTGTTTTGTGATGTATACCAGTCTTATGCAAGTTACTTCTTATGGCTATGACGGGTTGTATGAACTATGATGGGTGGTAATAACTGGCCAGAGTGTAGTTTGACGTTGAATTTGCTTCTTTTAGCATGGCTTAGCAAGAGCTTTGGAGATGTTGAGAATCTTTGTTCCATTCGTGAGGTCTCTCATCAAGAAATGACTTTTAAACTCCCAAAATAAATGTATGACATTAAAGAAAGTGTGTTTGGTCCATTTCCAGTTTGCCGTAGTGTTGCTCAAGTCTTAGTAGTTTCATATAGGCTTATGAGTTTGAATGTAAGATGGTTAGTAAAGAGTGTATGTTAAAGTATGAAAATAAATGTGGTGCCTTTTTTATATAGGGAGGTCATGGTTTAAAAAACTGCTCATATCACCATCAAACGAGGGCCACATATAATATTTAAATGCAAAGGTAGAAAATTTTAACTAATTTGTGTAGAAAGAAGACTTATTTCTGTTTGCATTCCATAGAAATGGCGAGTCCTGCTGGAGAGACGGGGTCTCTGTCTGTGTAGCTCCTGCAACATCAGTTTGTAACATAATGGTTGAAACCATTTCTTTTCTACCTTCAAAACTCCCTTTCTCAGGTACACTACAAGTATCCGGAAGTGAACTTGTGATTACTGATGATAATTTATTCTAACACATGATTTTGGTATATTTTTTAGTTAGTAGATTGAAAGCTCATTGGCAAAATTTGGTCTTTGATAGTGGTTTGATTATTGAACATTAATACCCTATGGTTCCTTAGGTCAAAGGTCAGGCTATACACAGGGCTCATATTTGTCCCATGACTCGAAATTGGCTGGTGACATTATTTAGTTTGTGGAACTATAATTTTTTTGTACGTTGCAGATTACTTTGAGAAGCAGAACACCTAAATATATTCAGTGATGGAATATAATTTTCTATGCACTGTACCTTGCCCTTGGAAGGTTCCAATACCCTTTTGATTACATTGGTTAATTAATTAGTTATTTTATATCGCCCTATTTTCTTGATTATCACTCAGAATGATTTAACAAATCCTGTAATGTGGATTCTGACTCACTATATTTGTTTTTTGGTTATTCCCCTTTTAGAAAGTTAAAATACAAGGAGGGGAGGGTTTCTTGCCCCCTGCTCCCGTTCCCTTTAGTTGCCTTTTACGACATGCTAGGAAAGCGTGGAAAGTATTCTTTCTCCCCTATCCCCAGGGGATAGCACTTAACGTAAATTGCATTAATTGAATTTATTAGGGATTTGAAGAAAATGCATTGTTTTATACAATCTTAATTACTTTCTAATTTGTCAATAACGTTTAATATTTTGAATTTGTAATAAGTATATCACATTTAATACACATTTTGAATTACTTTGTAATTAGTTTATCAAACTTAATACACAGTCACATTGTAAGTACTTTTTTTTTTTTTTTTTTTTTTTTTTTTGCTGTCTTCCGCGTTTGCGAGGTAGCGCAAGGAAACAGACAAAAGAAATGGCCCAACCCACCCCCATACACATGTATATACCTACGTCCACACACGCAAATATACATACCTACACAGCTTTCCATGGTTTACCCCAGACGCTTCACATGCCTTGATTCAATCCACTGACAGCACGTCAACCCCGGTATACCACATCGCTCCAATTCACTCTATTCCTTGCCCTCCTTTCACCCTCCTGCATGCTCAGGCCCCGATCACACAAAATCTTTTTCACTCCATCTTTCCACCTCCAATTTGGTCTCCCTCTTCTCCTCGTTCCCTCCACCTCCGACACATATATTCTCTTGGTCAATCTTTCCTCACTCATTCTCTCCATGTGCCCGAACCATTTCAAAACACCCTCTTCTGCTCTCTCAACCACGCTCTTCTTATTTCCACACATCTCTCTTACCCTTACGTTACTTACTCGATCAAACCACCTCACACCACACATTGTCCTCAAACATCTCATTTCCAGCACATCCATCCTCCTGCGCACAACTCTATCCATGGCCCACGCCTCGCAACCATACAACATTGTTGGCACCACTATTCCTTCAAACATACCCATTTTTGCTTTCCGAGATAATGTTCTAGACTTCCACACATTCTTCAAGGCTCCCAGAATTTTCGCCCCCTCCCCCACCCTATGATCCACTTCCGCTTCCATGGTTCCATCCGCTGCCAGATCCACTCCCAGATATCTAAAACACTTCACTTCCTCCAGTTTTTCTCCATTCAAACTCACCTCCCAATTGACTTGACCCTCAACCCTACTGTACCTAATAACCTTGCTCTTATTCACATTTACTCTTAACTTTCTTCTTTCACACACTTTACCAAACTCAGTCACCAGCTTCTGCAGTTTCTCACATGAATCAGCCACCAGCGCTGTATCATCAGCGAACAACAACTGACTCACTTCCCAAGCTCTCTCATCCTCAACAGACTTCATACTTGCCCCTCTTTCCAAAACTCTTGCATTCACCTCCCTAACAACCCCATCCATAAACAAACAACCATGGAGACATCACACACCCCTACATTTAATATTCACAGAATTACTTTGTAAATTATGACATTTAATGCATAAATTATGACGTTTAACGCACAGTCTTAATTTGTAAATACTTTACAACTTGTAAATTATGACATTTAATGCAGTCTTAATTACTTTGTAAATACTTTACAACTAGTACACGTGATCTGAATTACTTTGTAGATTGTCACTTTTAAGCTTTCCATGGTTTACCCCAGACGCTTCACATGCCTTGCTTCAATCCACTGACAGCACGTCAACCCCTGTATACCACATGACTCCAATTCACTCTCTTTCTTGCCCTCCTTTCACCCTCCTGCATGTTCAGGCCCCGATCACACAAAATCTTTTTCACTCCATCTTTCCACCTCCAATTTGGTCTCCCTCTTCTCCTCGTTCCCTCCACCTCCGACACATATATCCTCTTGGTCAATCTCTCCTCACTCATTCTCTCCATGTGCCCAAACCATTTCAAAACACCCTCTTCTGCTCTCTCAACCACGCTCTTTTTATTTCCACACATCTCTCTTACCCTTACGTTACTTACTCGATCAAACCACCTCACACCACACATTGTCCTCAAACATCTCATTTCCAGCACATCCATCCTCCTGCGCACATCTCTATCCATAGCCCACGCCTCGCAACCATACAACATTGTTGGAACCACTATTCCCTCAAACATACCCATTTTTGCTTTCCGAGATAGTGTTCTCGACTTCCACACATTTTTCAAGGCTCCCAAAATTTTCGCCCCCTCCCCCACCCTATGATCCACTTCCGCTTCCATGGTTCCATCCGCTGACAGATCCACTCCCAGATATCTAAAACACTTCACTTCCTCCAGTTTTTCTCCATTCAAACTCACCTCCCAATTGACTTGACCCTCACCCCTACTGTACCTAATAACCTTGCTCTTATTCACATTTACTCTCAACTTTCTTCTTCCACACACTTTACCAAACTCAGTCACCAGCTTCTGCAGTTTCTCACATGAATCAGCCACCAGCGCTGTATCATCAGCGAACAACAACTGACTCACTTCCCAAGCTCTCTCATCCCCAACAGACTTCATACTTGCCCCTCTTTCCAGGACTCTTGCATTTACCTCCCTTACAACCCCATCCATAAACAAATTAAACAACCATGGAGACATCACACACCCCTGCCGCAAACCTACATTCACACACAATCCGAATAACTTTGTAAATACTTTTATCACATTTAATACATGCAATGTGACTTATTAATTACAGTAATTTAATACACAGTCTGAATGACTGTATAATTACTTTATTACATTTGATTCACACAAACTGAAAGACTGTGTAATTACGTCTTAAAGATTCGACAATTTATATTCACAATATTTCACTTTTACCTAAAATTGTTCATCGTGTGGTCTCCACTGTACTTACAAATCACTTGTAAAATCTATTTATATGATCTGCGATGTATGCAGCTTAATGACAAAAATTGATGCAGGTAATCGAACTAGCTGGCGAGCAGTATTTAGCATTTCTCTCCTGGTCATGACTCCTGAACAGTGAGATTATTAATGGCCAAATTAACATACATGTCTAATAATGGTGTTGATACCAGTGGTAAGGTTTACCTTTCCCCTTTTAAACTGTCGGCCATATATTTTGTCAGTTACTACAGAGCGAAAACTTTTGGTTTGAATAATTTGAATATGTACACGTGTTTATATGTACATTTATATATATTTATATATATATATATAAACAGAGAGGGTTAGGGAAAATGATTTGGTAAACAGAGAAGAGGTAGTGAAAGATTTGCGGAAGATGAAAGCCGGCAAAGCAGCAGGTTTGGATGGTATTGCAGTGGAATTTATTAAAAAAGGGGGTGACTGTATTGTTGACTGGTTGGTAAGGTTATTTAATGTATGTATGACTCATGGTGAGGTGCCTAAGGATTGGCGGAATGCGTGCATAGTGCCATTGTACAAAGGCAAAGGGGATAAGAGTGAGTGCTCAAATTACAGAGGTATAAGTTTGTTGAGTATTCCTGGTAAATTATATGGGAGGGTATTGATTGAGAGGGTGAAGGCATGTACAGAGCATCAGATTGGGGAAGAGCAGTGTGGTTTCAGAAGTGGTAGAGGATGTGTGGATCAGGTGTTTGCTTTGAAGAATGTATGTGAGAAATACTTAGAAAAGCAAATGGATTTGTATGTAGCATTTATGGATCCGGAGAAGGCATATGATAGAGTTGATAGAGATGCTCTGTGGAAGGTATTAAGAATATATGGTGTGGGAGGAAAGTTGTTAGAAGCAGTGAAAAGTTTTTATCGAGGATGTAAGGCATGTGTACGTGTAGGAAGAGAGGAAAGTGATTGGTTCTCAGTGAATGTAGGTTTGCGGCAGGGGTGTGTGATGTCTCCATGGTTGTTTAATTTGTTTATGGATGGGGTTGTTAGGGAGGTAAATGCAAGAGTTTTGGAAAGAGGGGCAAGTATGAAGTCTGTTGGGGATGAGAGAGCTTGGGAAGTGAGTCAGTTGTTGTTCGCTGATGATACAGCGCTGGTGGCTGATTCATGTGAGAAACTGCAGAAGCTGGTGACTGAGTTTGGAAAAGTGTGTGGAAGAAGAAAGTTAAGAGTAAATGTGAATAAGAGCAAGGTTATTAGGTACAGTAGGGTTGAGGGTCAAGTCAATTGGGAGGTGAGTTTGAATGGAGAAAAACTGGAGGAAGTGAAGTGTTTTAGATATCTGGGAGTGGATCTGGCAGCGGATGGAACCATGGAAGCGGAAGTGGATCATAGGGTGGGGGAGGGGGGCGAAAATCCTGGGGGCCTTGAAGAATGTGTGGAAGTCGAGAACATTATCTCGGAAAGCAAAAATGGGTATGTTTGAAGGAATAGTGGTTCCAACAATGTTGTATGGTTGCGAGGCGTGGGCTATGGATAGAGTTGTGCGCAGGAGGATGGATGTGCTGGAAATGAGATGTTTGAGGACAATGTGTGGTGTGAGGTGGTTTGATCGAGTGAGTAACGTAAGGGTAAGAGAGATGTGTGGAAATAAAAAGAGCGTGGTTGAGAGAGCAGAAGAGGGTGTTTTGAAGTGGTTTGGGCACATGGAGAGGATGAGTGAGGAAAGATTGACCAAGAGGATATATGTGTCGGAGGTGGAGGGAACAAGGAGAAGAGGGAGACCAAATTGGAGGTGGAAAGATGGAGTGAAAAAGATTTTGTGTGATCGGGGCCTGAGCATGCAGGAGGGTGAGAGGAGGGCAAGGAATAGAGTGAATTGGAGCGATGTGGTATACCGGGGTTGACGTGCTGTCAGTGGATTGAATCAAGGCATGTGAAGCGTCTGGGGTAAACCATGGAAAGCTGTGTAGGTATGTATATTTGCGTGTGTGGACGTATGTATATACATGTGTATGGGGGGGGTTGGGCCATTTCTTTCGTCTGTTTCCTTGCGCTACCTCGCAAACGCGGGAGACAGCGACCAAGTATAATAAAAAAAAAAAAATAAAATATATATTTATATATATGTATATGTTTGTATGTGTTAGTACTTTTGATGCACGAGACCGGGTTATATTGATGGGGGATTTGAATGCAAAGGTGAGTTATGTGGCAGTTGAGGGAATAATTGGTGTACATGGGGTGTTCAGTGTTGTAAATGGAAATGGTGAAGAGCTTGTAGATGTATGTGCTGAAAAAGGACTGATGATTGGGTATACCTGGTTTAAAAAGAGAGATATACTTAAGTATACATATGTAAGTAGGAGAAATGGCCAGAGAGCGTTATTGGATTACGTGTTAATTGATGGGTGCGCGAAAGAGAGACTTTTGGATGGTATTGTGCTGAGGGGTGCAACTGGAGGAATGTCTGATCATTATCTTGTGGAGGCGAAGGTGAAGATTTGTAGAGGTTTTCAGAAAAGAAGAGAGAATGTTGGGGTGAAGAGAGTAAGTGAGCTTGGGAAGGAGACTTGTGTGAGGAGAGACTGAGTACAGAATGGAAAAGGGTGAGAACAAAGGACGTAAGGGGAGTGGTGAGGAATGGAATGTATTTAGGAAAGCAGTGGTGGCTTGCGCCAAAGATGCTTGTGGCATGAGAAGCGTGGGAGGTGGGCAGATTATAAAGGGTAGTGAGTGGTGGGATGAAGAAGTAAGATTATTAGTGAAAGAGAAGAGAGAGGCATTTGGATGATGATTTGCAGGGAAATAATGCAAATGAGTGGGAGATGTATAAAAGAAAGAGGCAGGAGTTCAAGAGAAAGGTGCAAGAGGTGAAAAAGGGCAAATGAGAGTTGGGGTGAGAGAGTAGCATTAAATTCTAGGGAGAATAAAAAGACGTTTTGGAAGGAGGTAAATAAAGTGCGTAAGACAAGGGAACAAATGGGAACATCAGTGAAGGGGGCTAATGGGGAGGTGATAACAAGTAGTGGTGATGTGAGGAGATGGAGTGAGTATTTTGAAGGTTTGTTGAATGTGTTTGATGATAGAGTGACAAATATAGGGTGTTTTGGTCGAGGTGGTGTGCAGAGTGAGAGGGTTAGGGAGACTGATTTGGTATACAGAGAAGAGGTAGTTAAAGCTTTGTGGAAGATGAAAGCCAGCAAGGCAGTGGGTTTGGATGGTATTGCAGTGAAATTTATTATAAAAGGGGGTGACTGTGTTGTTGAATGGTTGGTAAGGGTATTTAATGTATGACTCATGGTGAGGTGCCTGCCTGAGGATTGGCGGAATGCTTGCATAGTGCCATTATACAAAGGCAAAGGGGATGAAGGTGAGTGCTCAAATTACAGAGGCATAAGTTTGTTGAGTATTCCTGGTAAATTATATGGGAGGGTATTGATTAAGAGGGTGAAGGCATTTAACGAGCATCAGATTGGGGAAGAGCAGTGTGGTTTCAGAAGTGGTAGAGGATATGTGGATCAGGTGTTTGTTTTGAATAATGTATGTGAGAAATACTTAGAAAAGCAAATGGATTTGTATGTAGTATTTATGGATCTGGAGAAGGCATATGATAACAGTTGATAGAGATGCTCTGTGGAAGTTATTAAGAATTTATGGTGTGAGAGGCAAGTTGTTAGAAGCGGTGAAAAGTTTTAATCTAGGATGTAAGGCATGTGTACGTGTAGGAAGAGAGGAAAGTGATTGGTTTTCAGTGAATGTTGGTTTGCAGCTGGAGTGCTTGATGTCTTCATGGTTGTTTAATTTTTTTGGATGGGGTTGTTAGGGAGGTGAATGCAAGAGGGGCAAGTATGCAGTCTGTTGATGAGAGAGTTTTGGGAAGTGTCAGTTGTTGTTCGTTGATGGTACAGCGCTGGTGGCTGATTCGGGTGAGAAATTGCAGAAGCTGGTGACTGAGTTTGGTAAAGTGTGTGAAAGAAGAAAGCTGAGAGTAAATGCGAATAAGAGCAAGGTTATTAGTTACAATAGGGTTGAGGGACAAGTCAATTGGGAGGTAAGTTTGAATGGAGAAAAACTGGAGGAAGTGAAGTGTTTTTAGATATCTGGGAGTGGATTTGGCAGTGGATGGAACCATGGAAGCGGAAGTGAATCATAGGGTAGGGGAGGGGGCGAAAGTTCTGGGAGCGTTGAAAAATGTGTTGAAGACGAGAACACATCTTGGAAAGCAAAAATGGGTATGTTTGAAGGAATAGTGGTTCCAACAATGTTATATGGTTGCGAGGCGTGGGCTACAGATAGAGTTCTGCAGAACACTGTAGATGTGTTGGAAATGAGATGTTTGAGGACAATATGTGGTGTGAGGTGGTTTGATCAAGTAAGTAATGAAAGGGTAAGAGACGTGTGGTAATGAAGAGAGTGGTTGAGAGAGCAGAAGAGAGTGTTTTGAAATGGTTTGGTCACATGGAGAGAATGAGTAAGGAAAGATTGACAAAGAGGGAGAGATATATAGATTATGATAATTTTAAAAAAGGTAAAGCTATTATGGTGCTGAGGTATTTACAGCTGGTAATTTTTTTTTTTTTCTAAAGGGATTGAATCATGAGGATATTTTTATGAAAATAAAGCCAGCAGGAATAAAACAGTGAACACAACACATATATGAGACATATTTCATTGTGTAAGGGAATGGATATCATGTGAATATATCTGTTGCTCAAAGATAATCTTGTAAATTATATTTTCTACAGTTACATAACGGTATATGCTTAATGGTGTTGGGTAAGTTATTTGGAAAGGTCTGTTCAAAAAGGCCCTAGACCAAGATGGTGTAGTACCAGCTAACAGATGTGTTCTAAGGTTCATTTATATTTTCTGTCTCTTGCCATACTTAATAATTGTAAATGAATTAAAAATTTAACATCTTGTGTAAATTGTGTACTGTCCATGAGTGAATTTACAGTGTACGTGAGTATCATTTTGAGATGCTGTGTGTCTGTCTAAAGTATACCACTGGATAGCAATATTCTAACAAATATGAAGTTTAGTGAATAGTTTATAGAGGATGTATGGATCAGGTGTTTGCTTTGAAGAATGTGAGAAAAACTTAGAAAAGCAAATGTATTTGTATGTACATTTATGGATCTGGAGAAGGCATATAATAGAGTTGATAGAGATGCTCTGTGGAAGGTATTAAGAATACATGGTGTGGGAGGCAAGTTGTTAGAAGCAGTGAAAAGTTTTTATCGAGGATGTAAGGCATGTGTACGTGTAGGAAGAGTGAAAGTGATTGATTATCAGTGAATGTTGATTTGCAGCAGGGGTGTGTGATGTCTCCATGGATGTTTAATTTGTTTATGGATGGGGTTGGAAAGAGGGGCAAGTATGCAGTCTGTTGTGGATGAGAGAGCTTGGGAAGTGAGTCAGTTGTTGTTTGCTGGTGGTACAGCGCTGGTGGCTGATTCGGGTGAGGAACTGCATAAGTTGGTGACTGAGTTTGGTAAAGTATGTGAAAGAAGAAAGTTGCGAGTAAATGTGAATAAGAGCAAGGTTATTAGGTACCATAGGGTTGAGGGACAAGTCAATTAGGAGGTAAGTTTGAATGGAGAGAGACTGGAGGAAGTGAAGTGTTTTAGGTATCTGGGAGTGGATTTGGCAGCGGATGGAACCATGGAAGCAGAAGTGAATCATAGGGTGGGGGAGGGAGCAAAAGTTCTGGGAGCGTTGAAGAATGTGTGGAAGTCGAGAACATTTTCTCGGAAAGCAAGAATGGGTATGTTTGAAGGAATAGTGGATCCAACAATGTTATATGGTTGTGAGGTGTGGGCTATAGATAGAGTTGTGTGGAGGAGGGTGGATGTGCTGGAAATGAGATGTTTGAGGACAATATGTGGTGTGAGGTGGTTTGACCGAGTAAGTAATAATAGGGTAAGAGAGATGTAATAAAAAGAGTGTGGTTGAGAGAGCAGAAAAGGGTGTTTTGAAATGGTTTGGTCACATTGAGAGAATGAGTGAGGAAAGATTGGCCAAGAGGATATGTGTGTTAGAGGTGGAGGGAACGAGGAGAAGTGGGAGACCAAATTAAAGGTGGAAAGATTGAGTGAAAAAGATTTTGAGTGATCGGGGCCTGAACATGCAGGAGGGTGAAAGCCGTGCAGGAATAGAGTGAATTGGAACGATGTGGTATACTGGGGTTGATGTGCTGTCAATGGATTGAACCAGGGGATGTGAAGCGTCTGGGGTAAACCATGGAAAGTTCTGTGTGGCCTGGATGTGGAAAGGTAGCTGTGGTTTCGTTGCATTATACATGACAGCTAGAGGCTGAGTGTGAACGAATGTGGCCTTTGTTGTTTTTTCTTAGCGCTACCTTGTGCACATGCGGTGGGAGGGGGATGTTATTTCATATGTGGCAGGGTGGCGATGGGAATGAATAAAGGCAGACTATGAATTATGTACATGTTTATATATGTATATGTCTGTGTGTATATTTATGTATAGGTATGTATATTTGCATGTGGATGTGTATGTATGTCAGTGTGTATGTGGGTAGGTTGGGTCATTCTTTCGTCTGTTTCCTTACGCAACCTTGCTAATGCGGGAGACAGCGACAAAGTAAAAAAAATTCATTATTATATTTAGTCGGTCTCCCGCGTTAGCAGGGTAGGGCAAAGAAACAGATGAAAGAATGGCCCAACCCATCCACGTACACATATATATACATAAATGCCCACACACGTGCATATACATACCTATGCATTTCAACGTGTACATATACATACACAGACATACATATATTCACATGTACATATCCATGCTTGCTGCCTCATCCATACTCATTGCCACCCCGCCACACATGAAAATGGCACCTCCTGCCCCTTGCGTGCATGAGGTAGTGCTAGGAAGAGACAGCAAAGCCCATATTTGTTCACACTCAGTCTCTAGCTGTCATGTTTAAACACCAAAACCACGTCTCCCTTTCCACATCCATGCCCCACAGACTTTCCATGGTTTATCCCAGATGCTTCACATGCCCTGGTTCAATCCATTGACAGCACATCGACCCCGGTATGCCACATCGTTCCAATTCACTCTATTCCTTGCACGCTGTTCACCCTCCTGTATGTTCAGGCCCCGATTGCTCAAAATCGTTTTCACTCCATCCTTCCACCTCCAATTTGATCTCCCACTTCTCGTTCCCTTCACCCCTGACACACACATCTTCTTTGTCAGACTTTCCTCACTCATTCTCTCCATGTGACCATACCAGTTCAATACACCCTCTTCTGCTCTTTCAACCACACTCTTTTCATTACCACACATCTCTTTTACCTTTTCATTACTTACTTGATCAGACCACATCGCACCACATATTGTCCTTAAACATTTCATTTCCAACGCATCCACCCTCCTCCCCACAACCCAATCTATAGCATACACCTCGCAACATTGTTGGAATCCCTATTCCTTCAAATATACCCATTTTTGCTCTGAGATAACTTTCTCACCTTCCACTCGCTCCCAGAACCTTCGCCTCCTCCCCCACCCTGTGTCTCGCTTCTGCTTCCATGTTTCCATCTGCTGTCTAATCCACTCCAGATATCTAAAACACTTCACTTCCTCCAGTTTTTCTCCATTCAAACTTACCTCCCAGTTAACTTGTCCCTCGACCCTATTGAACCTAACAACCTTGCTCTTATTCACATTTACTCGCAACTTTCTTCTTTCACATACTTTACCAAACTCAGTCACCAACTTATGCAGTTTCTCACCCGAATCAGCCACCAGCGCTGTATCATCAGCGAATAACAAGTGACTCACTTCCCAAGCTCTCTCATACTTGCTCCTCTCTTCAAAACTCTTCCATTCCCCTCCCAAACACCCCATCCATAAACAAATTAAACATCCATGGAAACATCACGCACCCATGCTGCAAACTGACATTTACTGAGAACCAATCACTTTCCTCTCTTCCTACTCGTACACATGCCTTACATCCTTGATAAAAACTTTTCACTGCTTCTAACAACTTACCTCCCACACCGTATACTTTTAATACCTTCCACAGAGCATCTCTATCAACTCCATCATATGCCTTCTCCAGATCCATAAATGCTACATACCAATCCATCTGGTTTTCTAAGTATTTCTCACATACATTCTTCAAACCTGATCCACACATCCTCTACCATTTCTGAAACCACACTGCTCTTCCCTAATCTGATGCTATGTATTTGCCTTTACCCTTTCAATCAGTACCCTCCCATATAATTTCCCAGGAATACTCAACAAACTTATTCCTCTGTAATTTAAGCACTCCCTCTTACCCCCTTTGCCTTTAAACAATGGCACTATGCATGCATTTCACCAGTCTAAAGGCACTTCACCATGAACCATAGATGCATTGAATATCATTACCAACCAGTCAGTAACACAGTCACCCCCTTTTTTAATAGATATCACTGCATTACTATCCAAACCTGTCACCTTGCCAGCTTTCATCTTCCACAAAGCTTTCACTTCCTCTTCTCTGTTTACCAAACCAATCTCCCTGATCCTCTCACTTCGCACACCACTTTGACCAAAACGCCCAATATCTATCACCAAACACATTCAAGTAACCTTCAAACTCTCACTCTATCTCCTTCTCACTTCACCACTACATGTTATTACCTCCCCGTTATTCTCCTTCACCGATGTTCCCAATTGTTCTCTTTTGTCTTATGCACTATTTACCTCCTTCCAAAACATCTTTTTATTCTCCCCAGAAGTTAATGATAATCTCTCACCCCAACTCTCATTTGCTTTCTTTTTCACCTCTTGCACCTTTTTCTTGACCTCCTGCCTCTTTCTTTTATACATCTCCTAGTCATATGCACTACAAGAATCATCCAAGCGCCTAGTTTATACATATATATGTATGTATATATTTTTTTTTTGATAATTTGTCGCTGTCCCCTGCGTTAGCACAAGGAAACATGAAAGAATGGCCCAACCCACCCACATACACATGTATATACATAAACGCCCACACACGCACATATACATACCTATACATTTCACGGTATACATACATATACACACACAGACATATACATATATACACATGTACATATTCATTCTTGTTACCCTCAAGCATTCCCGCCGCCACTCCGCCACACATGAAAATGGCACCCCGTCCCATCCGGGTGGGTGGGAGGTAGTGCTCGGGTAAAAAATATATATGTAATTTTATATAGTGCCATTGTACAAAGGCAGAGGGGATAAAAGTGAGTTCTCAAATTACAGAGGTATAAGTTTGTTGAGTATTCCTGGGAAATTATATGGGAGGGTATTGATTGAGAGGGTGAAGGCATGTACAGAGCATCAGATTGGGGAAAAGCAGTGTGGTTTAAGAAGTGGTAGAGGATGTGTGGATCAGGTGTTTGCTTTGAAGAATGTATGTAAGAAATACTTAGAAAAGCAAATGGATTTGTATGTAGCATTTATGGATCTGGAGAAGGTATATATGATAGAGTTGATAGAGATGCTATGATAGAGTTGATAGAGATGCTCTGTGGAAGGTATTAAGAATATATGGTGTGGGAGGCAAGTTGTTAGAAGCAGTGAAAAGTTTTTATCGAGGATGTAAGGCATGTGTACGTGTAGGAAGAGAGGAAAGTGATTGGTTCTCAGTGAATGTAGGTTTGCGGCAGGGGTGTGTGATGTCTCCATGGTTGTTTAATTTGTTTATGGATGGGGTTGTTAGGGAGGTGAATGAAAGAGTTTTGGAAAGAGGGCCAAGTATCCAGTCTGTTGTGGATGAGAGAACTTGGGAAGTGAGTCTGTTGTTGTTTGCTGATGATACAGCGCTGGTGGCTGATTCGTGTGAGAAACTGCAGAAGCTGGTGACTGAGTTTGGTAAAGTGTGTGAAAGAAGAAAGCTGAGAGTAAATGTGAATAAGAGCAAGGTTATTAGGTACAGTGGGGTTGAGGGACAAGTCAGTTGGGAGTTAAGTTTGAATGGAGAAAAACTGGAGGAAGTGAAGAGTTTTAGATATTTGGGAGTGGATTTGGCAGCGGATGGAACCATGGAAGTGGAAGCGAGTCACAGGATGGGGGAGGGGGTTAAAGTTTTGGGAGCGTTGAACAATGTGTGGAAGTCGAGAACATTATCTCGGAAAGCAAAAGTGGGTATGTTTGAAGGAATAGTGGTTCCGACAATGTTATATGGTTGCGTGGTGTGGGCTATAGATAGAGTTGTGTGGAGGAGGATGGATGTCCTGGAAATGAGATGTTTGAGGACAATATGTGGTGTGAGGTGGTATGATCGAGTAAGTAATAATAGGGTAAGAGAGATGTAATAAAGAGTGGGGTTGAGAGAGCAGAAGAGGGTGTTTTGAAATGGTTTGGTCACATGGAGAGAATGAGTGTGGAAAGATTGGCCAAGAGGATATATGTGTCAGAGGTGGAGGGAACGAGGAGAAGTGGGAGACCAAATTGGAGGTGGAAAGATGGAGTGAAAAAGATTTTGAGTGATCAGGGCCTGAACATGCAGGAGGGTGAAGGGTGTGCAAGGAATAGAGTGAATTGGAACGATGTGGTATACCGGGGTCGACGTGCTGTCTAATGGACTGAACCAGGGGATGTGAAGCATCTGGGGTAAACCATGGAAAGTTCTGTGGGGCCTGGATGTGGAAAGGGAGCTGTGGTTTCGGTGCATTATACATAACAGCTAGAGACAGTGTGAACGAATGTGGCCTTTGTTGTCTTTTCCTAGTGCTGCCTCGCACACATTAGGGGGGGGAGGGGTTTTTTATTTCTTGTGTGGCAGGATGGTGATGGGAATGAATAAAGGCAGACTGAATTATGTACATGTGTATATATGTATATGTCTTTGTGTGTGTATATATGTATACGTTGAGATTTATAGGTATGTATAGTTGCATGTGTGGATGTGTATGTATATACATGTATATGTAGGTGGGTTGGGCCATTCTTTCGTCTGTTTTCTTGCGCTTCCTTGCTAACGCGGGAGACAGTGACAAAGCAAAATGAATAAATAAATATTTATTTTTATACCTATTCGGTCTCCTGCGAGGTAGCGCAAGGAAACAGATGAAAGAATGGCCAAACCCATCCATCCACATACACATGTATTTACACAAAAATGCCCACAGATGCACATATACATATATACTCAAGTACACTCATACTTGCTGCCCCCATCCATTCCCATTGCCCCTTAGTTTGTTAGAGCAGTCTTTTATACTGTATTTTGGGATAAATTATTTGAATTTTTAGTAGATTTTCTGCAAGTATTGAAATGGTCTAATTTTTTTGTTAGATGCTATGTATTATTTGATACTTGAGTAGGTATTTTTGAAGCTCATGTTAGGTGTTACAAGGAAAGTGTTTGTGGGTTAGGTGTTACACGTTCGAAGTTTAGACAAAATTGTGTTACGTGTTATATAGAAGATATTGTCAGTGTTTGGTGTTAACAGAATTTTATGTGTTAGGTGCTATACAGAGGAAATTTTTGGTATTGTATTATAAATTGCCAGTATTAAGTGTAACGAGAAATTCTCAGTGTGTTAGGTGTTAAAAGAAATTGTTAATTGTTATACACAAATGAAATTGTTAGTGTTGTTAGTTACCCAAGAAGTTGCCTATGTGTTAGGTATTACGCAGAAGAAATTGTCAGTGTGTGTTAGAGGAAATTGCTAGTCTTGGGTGTTACTCTGAAATAATTGTCTGTGTGATAAGTGTTATACAGTGGAAATTGTTTGTGTTTTAGTTGTTACACGAGATATTATCAATGTGTGAGGTGCTACACGAGAAAATTGTCAGTCTTAGGTGTTACACACGAGAAATTACCAATGTTTTTGTGTTGCAAAGGAAGTAATTAGTGTTAGATGTAACACAGGAAATTGTTAATGTGGTCAGTAGACAGGAGTTTGAAAATTGAAAAATGTTAAAAGTTTAGAGGTTTTGGGCCCCACTGGAGTCGAACTTAATTTACAAAGTAATTATCTCAATCACTTGGGCCAAAATTGGTATATGAAGGGCTCCATTGGCCTTTTAATGAATCGTAATGTTAAATCACGGTCTTGAATATAATTAAGTACTAATTGAAGTTAAGTCAGTGTAATTGTAGTGCCATTTTTTTCTGTTATGGAATATAGAGAAGTTGTTGTGCGGGGCTGCTGTCCTTCAGTCGTCATTCCTACCTCTGTCACCAGCTGGAAGCTGGCTATGCCCATCAGTTGGGAACCAGTGTCTTTATGGTAGTTGCACTGCAGCACTCGGGAAGCTGGACACGTCCACTGGTTATGACTACAGGCACATGGTATTGTGTGTACAGAAGAAGTTCAGGGCAGTTTAGTAAGTGTTTGGTTCCTATAATTTGAAACTTTTTAGTGATGGTTGTGTGACGTGAAGGTAAGCTTTTTATTTCTACCTGGGGAGATGGTGGTTTGGGTGTGAGGGTGGTCGAGTGATGTTAAAAATGAGTGTCGAGCATGTGGAAGTGGGACTATACCTGGGAGGATCATTCTTTCATCTTGGTGTTGAGTAGTTTTGGTAGCTAAGGTAATTAGTGATTGTTGTGTACAATATTTTGTGATTTGCTGATTATTTTGTTGTGCTATGGAAGTTCAGGGTGCTGAGGTATTGTTTAGGATGTTGAGGGAGTATTGTCGACAATCTTTTGGCAGTGTTCTGAGGGATTGAGTTTGCTGTTGCTTTGGTGTTATTGTGGGAGTGAATAATTTCTTTGGATCGTATTGTGATGATGCCAAGAATGGTTGTTTTGTTTGGTGGGAGAGATTGCTCTTTCAAGATGGGTGTAAACTGGTGTTTGTGTCTGTCAGGAGTTAACAAAGAGGATTTCATTATCTGTGGATATGGTGACATTCTGTAAGTGGTGAGCCATTCTTCGTATTGTATACGTGGAGGTGCATGTCTCGTCATTCTCCTGTGGTTGAGACATCATCTGCATATGTCGGACTTCGTCTTGAGGTCATTTAGTTATTTTAAAGTTTGTGGTAGTTAACCATTGTGTTAATGAGAACAAACCATTACAGGAGAGTAAATAAATTAATGACTATCATTGCAACTCTGTTATTTATTGATGGTTCAAAAGCATCATTACAAAGATATATTAATATTTACAATAGAACGGCTGTAGTCGGGGTTAGAAATTATTGTTGTTATATTGAGTAATATGTAACTATATCTTCAGAAGTATTTAGATTATACATAAATTGCAATGAATTTTTGAAGCCTCTAGAGGTATTTCATGCCTGATATTCGTCTTTCAAGAGGAATCACCATTTTGACACATCGACAATGTTTGTTATATTATCCTGTGGGTTCTTAATGGACGGGACAACTGTCCCATCATATGATGCCTGTATGGAGAGGACATCAGCCTCATTCTCGTGATGCCTGTATGGAGAGGACATTGGCCCCATTGTTATGAAACCTGTATGAAGATGACAGCCCCATTGTTGTGAAGCATGTATGAAGACGACATCAGCCCCATTGTTGTGAAGCCTGTATTTAGACGACATCAGCCCCATTGCTGTGAAGCCTGTATTTAGATGACATCAGCCCCATTGTTGTGAAGCCTGTATGAAGACATCAGTCCCATTGTTGTGAAGCCTGTATGAAGACATCAGCCCCATTGTTGTGAAGCCTGTATTTAGACGACATCAGCCCCATTGTTGTGAAGCCTGTATTTAGACGACATCAGCCCCATTGTTGTGAAGCCTGTATTTAGACAACATCAGCCCCATTGTTGTGAAGCCTGTATGAAGACGACATCAGCCCCATTGTTGTGAAGCCTGTATGAAGACGACATCAGCCCCATTGTTGTGAAGCCTGTATTTAGACGACATCAGCCCCATTGTCGTGAAGCCTGTATGAAGACATCAGCCCCATTGTTGTGAAGCCTGTATGAAGACGACATCAGCCCCATTGTTGTGAAGCCTGTATGAAGACGACATCAGACCCATTGTTGTGAAGCCTGTATGGAGAGGACATCAGACCCATTATTGTGATTCCTTTGTGGACTCTACATCAGCCCTATATATTTCAATACTCCTGTGGAACACATACTAATGGAAGCCAGAATAATATAGGAAATAGATTAATTTTGTGTAATAATGTAAGAAATTAAGCATAGAGGAAATATTGAATGTTGATGTATTATCAGGAAGCCAAACTATGTAATTCATTCAATGAAGGATTTAATTATTTTAAAGTGAAACAAAGTGAATGTAAATAGTTTTTATAATTTTAATATATATATATATATATATATATATATATATATATATATATATATATATATATATATATATATATATATATATATATATATATATATATATATATATATATATATATATATATATATCCCTGGGGTGATATATATATATATTTATATATATATATATATATTGGTGATTGGTTCTCAGTGAATGTAGGTTTGCGGCAGGGGTGTGTGATGTCTCCATGGTTGTTTAATTTGTTTATGGATGGGGTTGTTACGGAGGTAAATGCAAGAGTTTTGGAAAGAGGGGCAAGTATGAAGTCTGTTGGGGATGAGAGAGCTTGGGAAGTGAGTCAGTTGTTGTTCGCTGATGATACAGCGCTGGTGGCTGATTCATGTGAGAAACTGCAGAAGCTGGTGACAGTTTGGTAAAGTGTGTGAAAGAAGAAAGTTAAGAGTAAATGTGAATAAGAGCAAGGTTATTAGGTACAGTAGGGGTGAGGGTCAAGTCAATTAGGAGGTAAGTTTGAATGGAGAAAAACTGGAGGAAGTAAAGTGTTTTAGATATCTGGGAGTGGATCTGGCAGCGGATGGAACCATGGAAGCGGAAGTGGATCATATGGTGGGGGAAGGGGCGAAAATTCTGGGAGCCTTGAAGAATGTGTGGAAGTCGAGAACATTATCTCGGAAAGCAAAAATGGGTATGTTTGAAGGAATAGTGGTTCCAACAATGTTGTATGGTTGCGAGGCGTGGGCTATGGATAGAGTTGTGCGCAGGAGGATGGAGGTGCTGGAAATGAGATGTTTGAGGACAATGTGTGGTGTGAGGTGGTTTGATCGAGTAAGTAACGTAAGGGTAAGAGAGATGTGTGGAAATAAAAAGAGCGTGGTTGAGAGAGCAGAAGAGGGTGTTTTGAAATGGTTTGGGCACATGGAGAGAATGAGTGAGGAGAGATTGACCAAGAGGATATATGTGTCGGAGGTGGAGGGAACGAGGAGAAGTGGGAGACCAAATTGGAGGTGGAAAGATGGAGTGAAAAAGATTTTGTGTGATGGGGGCCTGAACATGCAGGAGGGGGAAAGGAGGGCAATGAATAGAGTGAATTGGATCGTTGTGGTATACCGGGGTTGACGTGCTGTCAGAGGATTGAATCAGGGCATGTGAAGCGTCTGGGTTAACCATGGATAGCTGTGTAGGTATGTATATTTGCGTGTGTGGACGTATGTATATACATGTGTATGAGGGTGGGTTGGGCCATTTCGTAATTATATATGTACGTACGTAATATATAGGTACATATGTACGGACGTAACACGTACAGATATACGTACGTTCGTATATACATACATGTGTACGTACGTAATATATACGTACATTTACGTACGTAATATATACGTGCATATATGTACGTAATACATACGTACATATATATGTACGTAATACGTACGTAATACATACGTACATATATTTACGTACGTAATTACGTACATCTTTATGAAACGTAATATATATGTACATTTATATGTACGTAAAATATACGTACGTACATAATATACGCGTACCTACATAATATAAACGTACGAACGTTATATATACGTACATATATAAGTACATGTATTACGTACGTAATATATACATATGTACGTACGTAATACATATATATGTACGTACGTAATATACACGTACATATATATATGTACGCAATACGTATATTACGTACGTACATATATATGTACGTAATATATACGCACATATGTATGTACTTAATATATACGCACACGCACGTACGTAAAATATACGTTATATACGTACATATATTACGTACGTATATATGTACGTACGTATATATGTACGTACATATATATATGTACGTAGGTAATAAGTCCATTTATTACGTACATTATGTATACGTACGTAATACGTACATATATGTACGTAATATAAACGTCCGTATATGTACGTACATATATATGTACGTATATGTTACGCACGTACATATATATGTACGTACGTATACACGTGCAAATATATGTACACATGTACCTATATGTACGTACGTTAAATATATACATACAAATATATACGTACGGAATATACACGTACATATATATACGTAATACACGTACATATATATGTACGTACATATATACGGACACGTACGTACGTAATATATACATGTATATGTACATACGTAATATATGCGTACATATATACGGAATATTCACGTACATATACGTAATATACACGTACATATATATGTACGTACATATAGACGGTCACGTACGTACGTAATATATACATGTATATGTACGTACGTAATATATGCGTACATATGTATGTACGTACGTTATACGTATATATGTACGTGAAATATACGTACATATATACGCACGTACGTAATATATACGTACATATATACGTATATATATACGTACATATATGTACGTACTTAAATACCTACATATATATGTACGTACTTACGTAATATATATGTATACATATGTACGTACGTAATATACACATACGAACGTATATATGTACGTACATATATATATATATATATACGTACATATATATGTACGTACGTAATATATACGTACATATATATGTACGTAATATATACGTACGTAATATACACGTACATATGTACGTATATATATATGTACGTAATATATACGTACATATATATGTACGAACATATATATGTACGTACGTAATATATATGTAAGAACATATATATGTACGTAATATATACGTACACGTACGTGCGTAATATATACGTACATATATATACCTACGTAATATACTTATACGTACGTAATACGTACATATATATGTACGTAATATACACGTACAAATATATGCACGTAATATTTACGTACACATACGTACGTGATATATACGTACATATGTACGTAATATATATACGAACATGTACGTACGTATATATGTACGTACATATATATGAACGTACGTAATATATACGCACATATATGCGTACTCCATATGTACGTAATATATAAGTACATACATGTACGTACGTATATGTACATAATGTACGTACGTAAATATATATATACGTATGTAATACATGTACGTAATATCTACGTACATATATATGTAAATGTACGTACGAAATATATAAGTACATATATGTACGTACGTAATATATACGTACGTAATATATACGTACATATGTACGTACGTAACATACGTACGTTCGTAATATATACGTATATGTACGTACGTAATTGTAAGTACGTAATATATACGTGCATATATTACGTACGTAATACGTACATATATATGTACGTAATATATACGTACACGTTCGTACGTGATATATACGTACATATGTACGTACGTATATATACGAACATGTACGTACGTAATATATACGTATAAGTACGTACGCAATATATACGTACATATATATGTACGTACGTAATATGTACGTACGTAATATTTACGTATTTATATTTACGTACCTAATACATACGTACATATCTTACGTACGTATATACGTACATGTTACGTACGTATATACGTACATATATGTACATACGTAATATATACGTACATATATGTTCGTGTATATGTATATATACGTACATAATGTACGTACGTACGTATATATGTACGTACGTACGTATATATGTACGTACGTAATATATACATGTACATAATATATACGTAAAATATACGTACACGTTCGTACGTGATATATACGTACATATGTACGTACGTGATATATACGTACATATATGCACGTAATATATACGTACATATATATGTACGTACCTAATATATACGTACATATATGTACGTAATATATACGTATATACGTACGTAAATTCATATATATGTATATGTACGTACGTAATTATATATGTACGTACATATATGTACGTACATATATATGTACGTACGTTATACGTGTACGCACGCAATATATACGTACATATGTACGTACGTAATACCTACGTACATATATATGTACGTAATATATACATATGTACGTAATATATACGTACACGTATATGCACGTACGTAATATATACTTACACGCATATGCACGTACGTAATATATACGTACATATATTTATGTACATATGTACGTACGTGATATATACGTATATATGTACGTACGTAATATATACCTACATTTATATGTACGTACCTAATATATACGTACATTACCTACGTATATACGTACATATATTACGTACCTAATATATACGTACATATATATATGTACGTAATATATACGTACATGTATGTACGTACGTAATTATATACGTACGTACATATATATGTACCTACGTATATATGTACGTACGTATGTATATACGTACGTATATATGTACGTACATATATATGTACGTATATATATTACGTACGAAATATATACGTACATATATGTGCGTACGTAATATATACGTATAAGTACGTACGTAATATATACGTACATATATATGTACGTGATATATACGTATATATGTACGTACGTAATATTTACGTACATTTATATGTACGTACCTAATATATACGTACATATATTACGTACGTATATACGTACATATATATGTTCGTACGTAATATATACGTACATATATGTACGTAATATATACGTACATATATGTACGTAATATATACGTACATATATGTACGTAATATATACGTACATATATGTACGTAATATATACGTACATATATGTACGTAATATATACGTACATATATGTACGTAATATATACGTACATATATGTACGTAATATATACGTACATATATGTACGTAATATATACGTACATATATGTACGTAATATATACGTACATATATGTTCGTAATATATACGTACATATATGTTCGTCTATATGTATATATACGTACATATATGTACGTACGTAATATATACATGTACATAATATATACATATATATACGTACACATGTTCGTACGTGATATATACGTACATATGTACGTACGTAATATATATACGAACATTATGTACGTAATTACGTATAAGTACGTACGTATATACGTATATATATATGTACGTGATATATAAGTACATATGTACGTACCTAATATATAAGTACATTATGTACGTATATATCACGTACATATTACACGTATATATATATACGTACACATGTTCGTACGTAATATATACGTACATATTTACGTAATATATACGTACATATATATGTATATACGTGATATATACGTACATATGTATGTACGTACGTAATATATACGTCATATATATGTACTTATATATGTACGTACGTAATATATATGTACGTACGTAATACGTGTACGCACGCAATATATACGTACATATATACGTACGTAACATACGTACATATATACGTACATGCACGTACGTTATATATACGTACATATATATGTACCTACGTAATACGTACATATATATGTACCTACGTAATACGTACATATATATGTACGTGATATATACGTACATATATGTACATATATATGTACGTGATATATACGTATATATGTACGTAATATATATGTACACGTATATGCACGTACGTAATATATACGTACACGTATATGCACGTACGTAATATATACGTACATATATATGTACGTACGTAATATGTACGTGATATATGCGTACATATACGTACGTAATATATACGTACATTTATATGTACGTACCTAATATATACGTACATATATTACGTACGTATATACGTACATATATATGTACGTACCTAATATATACGTACATATATATATGTACGTAATATATACGTACATATATATGTACGTACGTAATATGTACGTGATATATACGTACGTAATATATAAGTATATATATGTACTTACGTATATACGTACATATGTACGTAAGTATATGTACGTACATATGTATGTACGTACGTAATATATACGTACATATATACACGTACGTAATATATGTACGTAATCTATACGTACATATATATGTACGTACGTAATTATATATGTACGTGCATATATATGTACGTACGTAATTATATATGTACGTGCATATATATGTACGTACGTACATATATATGTACGTACGTACATATATATATATACGTACGCAATGTATACGTACATATGTACGTACGTAACACGTACGTTCGTAATATATACGTACATAATATATCCGTGCATATATATGTACGTACATATATCTACGTAATATATACGTACATATGTTCGTACGTGATGTATACGTACATATGTACGTACGTAATATATATACGAACATTTATATGTACGTACGTATATATGTACAGACATATGAATGTACATACGTGATATATACGTACATATGTACGTGATATACGAACATATGTACGTACGTAATACATACGTACATATATATGTACGTAATATATACGTACACATGGACGTACGTAATATATACGTACACATGCACGTACGTAATATATACGTACACGTATATGCACGTACGTAATATATACGTACACGTATATGCACGTACGTAATGTGTACGTACATATATTTACGTAATATATACGTACATATATGTACGTACGTAATATGAACGTGATATATACGTACACACGTAATATATACGTACATTTATATGTACGTACCTATATACGTACGTATATACGTACATATATATGTACGTACCTAATATATACGTACATATATATATGTACGTAATATATACGTACATATGTACTATATATGCATATGTACATACGTAATTATGTACGTACGTACATATATATGTAAGTACGTACATATATATCTACGTACGTACATATATATGTACGTACGTACATATATATAAACGTATAAAATATATACGTTCATATATGTACGTACGTAATATATACGTACATATATATGTACGTACGTAATATGTCATATATACGTACATATATATGTACGTACGTAATATATACGTATATGTATATGTACGTACGTAATTATATATGTACGTACATATATATGTATGTACGTACATATATGTACGTACATACATATATGTACGTACATTTATATGTACGTACCTAATATATACGTACATATATTACGTACGTATATACGTACATATATATGTACGTACATATGTACGTATATACGTACGTAATATATGTACGTATATATTAGGTACGTACATATAAATGTACGTACGAAATATATACGTATATATATGTACGTACGTAATATATACGTATAAGTACGTACGTAATATATACGTACATATATATGTACGTACATAATATGTACGTGATGTATACGTACATATATATGTACGTACGTAATATTTACGTACATTTTTATGTACGTACCTAATATATGCGTACATATATTACGTACGTATATACGTACATATATATGTACGTACGTAATATATACGTACATATATATACGTACATATGTTCGTCTATATGTATATATACGTATATATATGTACGTACGCACATATATATGTACGTACGCAATATATATGTACGTACGTAATATATACATATACATAATATATACGTACACATGTTCGTACGTGATATATACGTACATATGTACGTACGTAATATATATACGAACATATATATGTACGTACGTACATATATATGTACGTATGTAATATATATGTACGTACGTAATATGTACGTGATATATACGTACATATATATGTACGTACGTAATATTTACGTACATTTATATGTACGTACCTAATATATACGTACATATATTACGTACGTATATATATATGTACGTACGTAATATATACGTACATATATGTACGTACGTAATATATACGTACATATATGTACGTAATATATACGTACATATATGTACGTAATATATACGTACATATATGTACGTAATATATACGTACATATATGTACGTATATATGTATATATACGTACATATATGTACGTATATATGTAAATATACGTACATTTATGTACGTAGGTAATATATACATGTACGTAATATATACGTACATATGTACGTACGTAACCTACGTACGTTCGTAATATATACGTATATGTACGTACGTAATATAAGTAATATATACGTGCATATATATGTACTTACGTAATACGTACATATATATGTACGTAATATATACGTACACATGTTCATACGTGATATATACGTACATATGTACGTACGTAATATGTATACGAACATAAGTACGTACATAATATATACGTATAAGTACGTACGCATATACGTACATATATAGGTACGTGATATATACGTACATATGTAGGTACCTAATATATACGTACATATATATGTACGTACCTAATATATACGAATATATTACGTACGTAATATATAAGTACATATATATGTACGTACATATATATACGTACATACATATATATGTACGTACGTAATATATATGTACGTACGTAATATATACGTGTACGTACTCAATATATACGTACATATGTACGTACGTAACATACGTACATATATACGTACGTTCGTAATATATACGTACATGTACGTACGTAATATATACGTGCATATATATGTACGTACGTAATACATACGTACATATGTACGTAAAATATACGTACACATTTTCGTACGTGATATATACGTACATATGTACGTACATAATATATATACGAACATTTATATGTACGTACGTATATATGTACGGACATATGAATGTACGTAATATATACGTACACGTATAAGTACGTACGTAATTTATACGTACATATATCTATGTACGTATATATATGTACGCAATATATACGTACACGTATATGCACGTACGTAATATATACGTACATATATTTACTTACGTATATACGTATATATACATGTACGTACGTAATATGTACGTGATATATACGTACATATATATGTACGTACGTAATATATACGTACATTTATATGTACATACCTAAAATATACGTACATATATATGTACGTACGTAATATATACGTACATTTATATGTACATACCTAAAATATACGTACATATATATGTACGTACGTAATATATACGTACATATATATGTACGTAATATATACGTATATATATATATATATATATATATATATATATATATATATATATATATATATATATATATATATATATATATACGTATGTATATCTACGTACGTAATTATATATGTACGTACATATATGTACATACGTAATATATATGTACGTACATATGTTTACGTAATATATACGTACGTAACATATACGTACATATATACGTACGTTCGTAATATATACGTACGTAACAAAAGTACGTAATATATACGTGCATATATATGTACGTTGGGGATGAGAGAGCTTGGGAAGTGAGTCAGTTGTTGTTCGCTGATGATACAGCGCTGGTGGCTGATTCATGTGAGAAACTGCAGAAGCTGGTGACTGAGTTTGGTAAAGTGTGTGGAAGAAGAAAGTTGAGAGTAAATGTGAATAAGAGCAAGGTTATTAGGTACAGTAGGGGTGAGGGTCAAGTCAATTGGGAGGTGAGTTTGAATGGAGAAAAACTGGAGGAAGTGAAGTGTTTTAGATATCTGGGAGTGGATCTGTCAGCGGATGGAACCATGGAAGCGGAAGTGGATCATAGGGTGGGGGAGGGGGCGAAAATTTTGGGAGCCTTGAAAAATGTGTGGAAGTCGAGAACATTATCTCGGAAAGCAAAAATGGGTATGTTTGAGGGAATAGTGGTTCCAACAATGTTGTATGGTTGCGAGGCGTGGGCTATGGATAGAGATGTGCGCAGGAGGATGGATGTGCTGGAAATGAGATGTTTGAGGACAATGTGTGGTGTGAGGTGGTTTGATCGAGTAAGTAACGTAAGAGTAAGAGAGATGTGTGGAAATAAAAAGAGCGTGGTTGAGAGAGCAGAAGAGGGTGTTTTGAAATGGTTTGGGCACATGGAGAGAATGAGTGAGGAGAGATTGACCAAGAGGATATATGTGTCGGAGGTGGAGGGAACGAGGAGAAGAGGGAGACCAAATTGGAGGTGGAAAGATGGAGTGAAAAAGATTTTGTGTGATCGGGGCCTGAACATGCAGGAGGGTGAAAGGAGGGCAAGAAATAGAGTGAATTGGAGTCATGTGGTATACAGGGGTTGACGTGCTGTCAGTGGATTGAAGCAAGGCATGTGAAGCGTCTGGGGTAAACCATGGAAAGCTGTGTAGGTATGTATATTTGCGTGTGTGGACGTGTGTATGTACATGTGTATGGGGGGGGGGGCCATCTCTTTCGTCTGTTTCCTTGCGCTACCTCGCAAACGCGGGAGACAGCGACAAAGTATAAAAAAAAAAAAAAAAAAAAAAAAAAAAATATATGTACGTACGTAATACGTCCATATGTACGTAACATATACGTACACATGTTCGTTCGTGATATATACGTACATATATACGTACGTAATATATATACGATACATGTACGTACGTAATATATATATATATACGTATAAGTACGTACGTAATATATACGTATAAGTACGTACGTAATATATACGTATAAGTACGTACGTAATATATACGTACATATATATGTACGTACGTAATATGTACGTGATATATACGGACATATATATGTACGTACGTAATATATACGTACATGATTATGTACGTACGTAATATATACGTACATATATATGTACGTACGTAATATATACGTACATTATGTACGTACGTAATATATACGTATATATATATATGTACGTACGTAATTATATATGTACGTACATATATATGCATGTACGTACATATATATGTACGTACATATATATGTACGTACGTACATATATATATTTACGTACGTTATATATATATGTACGTACGCAATATATACGTACATATGTACGTACGTAACATATACGTACATATATACGTATGTTCGTAATATATACGTACATGTACGTACGTAATATATACGTGCATATATATGTACGTACGTAATATATACGTACACATGTTCGTACGTGATATATACGTACATATGTACGTACGTAATATAAACATTTATATGTGCGTACGTATATACGTAGACATGAATGTACGTAATATATACGTACACGTATAAGTACGTACGTAATATATACGTACATATATCTATGTACGTATACATATGTACGCAATATATACGTACACGTACGTACGTCATATACGAACATATATATGTAAGTACGTAATACATACGTATATATATATATATATATGTACGTAATACATACGTACACGTATATGCACGTACGTAATATATACGTAAACGTAAAAGCACGTACGTAATATATACGTACATATATTTACTTACGTAATATATACGTACATATATATGTACGTACGTAATATATATGTACATGTATATGAACGTACGTAATATATACGTACATTTAATACACGTACTTACATAATATACGTACATATATATGTACGTACGTAATATATACGTACATATATATATGTACGTATGTAATATATGTACGTACCTAATATATACGTACATATATAACGGACGTAATATATACGTACATATATATGTACGTACGTATGTACGTAATATATATGTACATATATATGTACGTACGTAATATAAACGTACATATGTATGTACGTACGTAATATTCACGTACATATGTACGTAGGTATATATGTACGTACGTAATATATTTTTTTTTCATACTATTCGCCATTTCCCGCGATAGCGAGGTAGCGTTAAGAACAGAGGACATATACGTACATATATATGTACGTACATAATATACACGTACATTATATAAGTACGTACGTATATATACGTTCATATATATATATATATATGTGAGGGTATTCCCTCAAAGGCCCAGTCCTCTGTTCTTAACGCTACCTCGCTAATGCGGGAAATGGCGAATAGTTTGAAAGAAAGAAAGATATATGTATGTACGTAATATATACGTATATATATATGTACGTAATATATACGTACCTATGCATGTACGTACGTATATATACATATATATACGTAATGTATACGTACATATATATGTACATACGTAATATACACGTACATATATATGTACGTACATAAATAAATACGTACGTAATACATACGTACATATGTACGTAATATATACGTACACGTATGTACGTGATATATACGTACATATGTACGTACGTAATACATATACGAACATATGTATGTACGTACGTATATATTTACGTGCATATACATGTGCGTACGTAGTACATACGTACATATATATGTACGTACGTAATATATGTACGTACCTAATATATACGAAAATATATTACGTACGTAGTATTTACGTACATATATATGTATGTACGTAATATCTACGTACATATATATGTACGTAATATCTACGTACATATATATATATATATATATATATATGTACGTAATATATACGTACACATATATTTACCTAAGTATATATACATATATACGTAGGTAATATATACGTAAATATATATGTACGTACGTAATACATACGTACATGTATATGTACGTACGTAACATACGTACGTTCGTAATATATATGTAATATATACGTACATGTATGTACGTAATCTGTATATATATGTTCGTGATACATACGTACATATATATGTACGTAATATATACGTACATATATTTAAGTACGTAATATATACGTACATATATATGTACGTACGTAATATATACGTATATATATGAACGTACGTAATGCACGTACATATATATGTACGTACGTAATATACACGTACATATATCTATATATACGCACGTAATACATACGTATATATATATATATATATATATATATATATATATATATATATATATATATATATATATATATATATATACGCAATATATACGTACATATATATGTACGTAATATATACGTACACAAATGTACGTACGTGATATATACCTACATATGTACGTACGTAATATATATACGAACATATATTTATAAGTACGTATATATGTACGTACATGTATATGAACCTACGTCATATATACGTACATTTATAATATACGTAATATATACGTACGTACATAATATACGTACATATATATGTACGTACGTAATATATACGTAATATATGTACGTATGTAATATATACGTAATATCTACGTACATATATATGTACGTAATTATATATGTACGTACCTACATATATAAGTACGTACGAAATATATACGCACATATATATGTACGTACGTAATATATACGTACTTATATATGTACGTAACATACACGTACGTTCGTAATATATACGTACATATGTACGTACGTAATATATACGTACATGTATGTACATATGTATAATATGCATGTATATAATGTGCATATATATGTACGTGATACGTACATATATATGTACGGAATATATACGTACATATATTTACGTACGTAATATATACGTACATATATATGAACGTACGTCATATACACGTACATACATATGTACGTACGTAATATACACGTAAATATATATACGTACGTAATACGTATATATGTACGTAATATATATGTACACACATGTACGTACAAGATATATACGTACATATGTACGTACGTAATATATATATGTACGTACATATATATGTACGTACGTATATATGTACGTACATATATATGAACGTACGTAATATATACGTACATATATGTACGTACCTAATATATACGTACATATAATACTACGTAATATATACGTACACGTATTACGTACGTAATATATACGTACATATATATGTACGTACGTAATATATACGTACATATATTACGTAGGTAATATATACGTACATATATATGTACGCACGTAATATATACGTAAATATATATGTACTTATGTAATATATACGTAATATATGTACGTAATATCTACGTACATATATATGTACGTACATATGTTTGTTCGTACCTACATATATATGTACGTACGAAATATATACGTACATATATGTACGTAATATATACGTTCATATATATGTACGCACGTAATATGTACGTAATATATACGTACATATGTACGTACGTAATATATACGTACATAAATATGTACGTACGTAATATATACGTACATATATATGTACGTAATATATACGTACATATGTACGTAATATATACGTAAACATGCACGTACGTGATATATATGTACATAAGTACGTAATATATATACGAACATATATATGTACGTACGTATATATGTACGGACACATATATGTACGTAATATATACGTACACGTATAAGTACGTACGTAATATAACGTACATATATCTATGTGCGTATATATATGTACGTAATATATACGTACACGTACGTACGTGATATATACGTGCATATATATGTTCGTGATATATACAAACATATGTAGGTACGTGATATATATACGAACATATATATGTACGTACGTAATATATACGTACACGTATATGTACGTACGTAATATACACGTACATATATATGTACGTACGTAATATATACGAACATGCATATGAACGTACGTATACATACGTAAATACATATGTACGTACGTAATATATATATTTTTTTTTTTTTTTTTTTATACTTTGTCGCTGTCTCCCGCGTTTGCGAGGTAGCGCAAGGAAACAGACGAAAGAAATGGCCCAACCCCCCCCATACACATGTACATACACACGTCCACACACACAAATATACATACCTACACAGCTTTCCATGGTTTACCCCAGACGCTTCACATGCCTTGATTCAATCCACTGACAGCACGTCAACCCCTGTATACCACATCGCTCCAATTCACTCTATTCCTTGCCCTCCTTTCACCCTCCTGCATGTTCAGGCCCCGATCACACAAAATCTTTTTCACTCCATCTTTCCACCTCCAATTTGGTCTCCCTCTTCTCCTCGTTCCCTCCACCTCCGACACATATATCCTCTTGGTCAATCTTTCCTCACTCATTCTCTCCATGTGCCCAAACCATTTTAAAACACCCTCTTCTGCTCTCTCAACCACGCTCTTTTTATTTCCACACATCTCTCTTACCCTTACGTTACTTACTCGATCAAACCACCTCACACCACACATTGTCCTCAAACATCTCATTTCCAGCACATCCATCCTCCTGCGCACAACTCTATCCATAGCCCACGCCTCGCAACCATACAACATTGTTGGAACCACTATTCCCTCAAACATACCCATTTTTGCTTTCCGAGATAATGTTCTCGACTTCCACACATTTTTCAAGGCTCCCAAAATTTTCGCCCCCTCCCCCACCCTATGATCCACTTCCGCTTCCATGGTTCCATCCGCTGCCAGATCCACTCCCAGATATCTACAACACTTTACTTCCTCCAGTTTTTCACCATTCAAACTTACCTCCCAATTGACTTGACCCTCACCCCTACTGTACCTAATAACCTTGCTCTTATTCACATTTACTCTCAACTTTCTTCTTCCACACACTTTACCAAACTCAGTCACCAGCTTCTGCAGTTTCTCACATGAATCAGCCACCAGCGCTGTATCATCAGCGAACAACAACTGACTCACTTCCCAATACGTACATATATATGTACGTACGTAATACGTACGTATACGAACATATATGTACGTACGTATATATGTAGACATATATGTACGTAATATATACGTACACGTATAAGTACGTACGTAATATATACGTACATATATCTATGTGCGTATATATATGTAATATACATGTACGTAATATATACGTACACGTACGTATATACATATGTAGGTAGGTAATATATAAGTACATATATATGTACGTACGTAATATATACGTACATATATATGTACGTTCGTAATATATAGGTACATGTATATGAACGTAATATATACGTACATTTATAATATACGTACGTATATAACACGCAATATATATATATATATATATATATATATATATATATATATATATATATATATATATATATGTACGTAATATATACATACATATATATGTACCTACGTAATATATGTACGTACCTAATATATACGTACATATATTACGTACGTAATATATACGTACATATATATGTACGTAATATATACGTACATATATATGTACGTACTTATATATACATATATATGTACGTACGTATATATACGTAATATATGTACGTACGTAATATTTATACGTACCTATATATGAAAGTACGTAATATATATGTACATATGTACGTACGTAATATGTATACGTAAATATATATGTATGCATGCAATATACAAAGGCAAAGGGGATAAGAGTGAGTGCTCAAATTACAGAGGTATAAGTTTGTTGAGTATTCCTGGTAAATTATATGGGAGGGTATTGATTGAGAGGGTGAAGGCATGTACAGAGCATCAGATTGGGGAAGAGCAGTGTGGTTTCAGAAGTGGTAGAGGATGTGTGGATCAAGTGTTTGCTTTGAAGAATGTATGTGAGAAATACTTAGAAAAGCAAATGGATTTGTATGTAGCATTTATGGATCTGGAAAAGGCATATGATAGAGTTGATAGAGATGCTCTGTGGAAGGTATTAAGAATATATGGTGTGGGAGGCAAGTTGTTAGAAGCAGTGAAAAGTTTTTATCGAGGATGTTAGGCATGTGTACGTGTAGGAAGAGAGGAAAGTGATTGGTTCTCAGAGAATGTAGGTTTGCGGCAGGGGTGTGTGATGTCTCCATGGTTGTTTAATTTGTTTATGGATGGGGTTGTTAGGGAGGTAAATGCAAGAGTTTTGGAAAGAGGGGCAAGTATGAAGTCTGTTGGGGATGAGAGAGCTTGGGAAGTGAGTCAGTTGTTGTTCGCTGATGATACAGTGCTGGTGGCTGATTCATGTGAGAAACTGCAGAAGCTGGTGACTGAGTTTGGTAAAGTGTGTGAAAGAAGAAAGTTAAGAGTAAATGTGAATAAGAGCAAGGTTATTAGGTACAGTAGGGTTGAGGGTCAAGTCAATTGGGAGGTAAGTTTGAATGGAGAAAAACTGGAGGAAGTAAAGTGTTTTAGATATCTGGGAGTGGATCTGGCAGCGGATGGAACCATGGAAGCGGAAGTGAATCAAAGGGTGGGAGAGGGGGCGAAAATCCTGGGAGCCTTGAAGAATGTGTGGAATTCGAGAACAGTATCTCGGAAACAAAAATGGGTATGTTTGAAGGAATAGTGGTTCCAACAATGTTGTATGGTTGCGAGGCATGGGCTATGGATAGAGTTGTGCGCAGGAGGATGGATGTGCTGGAAATGAGATGTTTGAGGACAATGTGTGGTTAGAGGTGATTTGATCGAGTAAGTAACGTAAGGGTAAGAGAGATGTGTGGAAATAAAAAGAGCGTGGTTGAGAGAGCAGAAGAGGGTGTTTTGAAATGGTTTGGGCACATGGAGAGAATGAGTGAGGAAAGATTGACTAAGAGGATATATGTGTCGGAGGTGGAGGGAACGAGAAGTGGGAGACCAAATTGGAGGTGGAAAGATGGAGTGAAAAAGATTTTGTGTGATCGGGGCCTGAACATGCAGGAGGGTGAAAGGAGGGCAAGGAATAGAGTGAATTGGATCGATGTGGTATAACGGGGTTGACGTGCTGTCAGTGGATTGAATCAAGGCATGTGAAGCGTCTGGGGTAAACCATGGAAAGCTGTGTAGGTATGTGTATTTGCGTGTGTGGACGTATGTATATACATGTGTATAGGGGTGGGTTGGGCCATTTCTTTCATCTGTTTCCTTGCGCTACCTCGCAAACGCGGGAGACAGCGACAAAGCAAAAAAAAAAAAAAGAAAAAAAAATAATGTAATATATAATATATATATTTTTACATTATATATAATATAATATATGTAAAATTTATATATATTTATATTATATTTACATTACCTCTCAATATTCATACTGATGCACAACCTATCCATATTCACATTAATAAGCTCATCTGCATGCAGTATCCGTGGTCACTAACAAGGTTCTGCATGATTAAATGTATCAGTAATATGCTCCCCTCTCATCAAAAACAAGTTTTTAGAATCACAATCCATGCAACAAACAATAAAAGTTGCAACAATTAAAAAATATAAATAAGTCGTGCCCGAAGGGTGGATACTGAAATGGACTGTAGTCCCGGTAAAGTTGGGACAGACATGGAATTTTTACAGTCACAAAATTACACCACCTTGCTCCTAATCACATGTCACACCACAATAATTAATGAAATGCCACACAAGCCCTGAACAACATTTTCTTTAAAAACACAAAAAAAACTACTTACAGCACAGTGCACCATTCCCTGGCTCTTCAAACTGCCCTGAATACCCCAAATCTCTTACCCTATATCACTTCAACACCCTAAACTACCTAATCTGGTGATTAGTCCTTAATCACCAGAACAGGAAAATCTTCATACAAGAAATACACTTGTTGCCAATGAAGTCAGGGGCACATTCAATATTGCAGACCTGGTGCCATTTTCTGTTTAAGAAGGGCTTTGGTTACGTTATGTGCTGGAAATGAGATGTTTGAGGACAATGTGTGGTGTGAGGTGGTTTGATCGAGTAAGTAATGTAAGGGTATGAGAGATGTGTGTTAATAGTGTGGTTGAGAGAGCAGAATAGGGCGTTTTGAAATGGTTTAGTCACATGGAGAGAATGAGTGAGGACAGATTGACAAAGAGGATATGTGCGTCATAGGTAACGAGAAGTAGGAGACCAAATTGGAGGTGGAAGGATGGAGTGATCGGGGCCTGAACATGCAGGAGGGTGAAAGGCATGCAAGGAATAGAGTGAATTGGAACGATGTGGTATACCGGGGTCGACGTGCTGTCAATGTATTGAACCTAGGCTTGAGAAGCGTCTGGGGTAAACCATGGAAGGTTCTGTGGGGCCTGGATGTGGAATGGGAGCTGTGGTTTTGGTGCATTATTACATGACATCTAGAGACTGAGTGTGAACGAATGGGGCCTTTGTTGTCTTTTCCTAGCGCTACCTTGTGCACATGCGCGGGGAGGGGGTTGTCATTTCATGTGTGGCAGGGTGGCGACGGGAATGAATAAGGGCAGACAGTATGAATTATGTACATGTGTATATATGTATATCTGTGTGTGTATATATATGTATATGTCGAGATGTATAGGTATGTATGTGTGTGTGTGGACGTGTATGTATATACATGTGTATGTGGATGGGTTGGGCCATTCTTTCGTCTGTTTCCGTGCGCTACCTCGCTAATGCAGGAGACAGCGACAAAGTATAATAAAATAAATAACCAATTACAGAAAACACACCAATTTTATGTTTTGTCTCATGAAAAAAAGGAAAAATAAACATTAAAGTGTCAAGCTAACAAAATGATTAACAGGACTGATAAATTGATTTACCAACTGTAATATATACCAATTACAGCACTGCAGGTCTGCATTAAGAACAGTTCTAGTAATAATCATACCTCTATGATCTCCATAAACCATGTTTGATCACTGTATCTATCTTTTCCCCCTACCACAAGCATCCTCCTAAAACAAGGATCCAAAATTGTCTATTACTGTCCACATCCCCTTGTGTAATAGGCTAATCAGCCTACTAACCCCATATGTAAAACCAAAATAAATTAGACGTCACCCAAGACATATATTTCCTTTCATAACCAGCCATACTGGTTCCTTACCTGTCCCATATAATGCAAATGTCTCTGCACGTTTCCAATTTCCATTTTCACGATGCATGAAATTAGTAAAATACGCAAATGCCTTACAGAGATGGTAAAAAAAAAAATTATATATTGCACTGAAGATTACTCCGTTCTTCCATCACACATGACTCCCCATCAAAGGCTTGTGGTTCTTGCTAAGCTTGAGGAGACACCAGACTGCTGCAACCCCTGTAGAAAAAAAAGAGAAGAGAGACCAGACTGTTCCTACCAGCAAAAAAACAATTTGGGAGAGAAACCAGGCTGTTCTTACCTAAAAAAAAGAAAAAAGAAAGAGCTAAGTTTCACAAGAGAAACGATACCGTTCCTACCTGTAGAAAAAAATGAGTTCCAAGATTTTTTTCTTTACATATAATATATAAACGAGCCTCTTTCTTCCACAGCTACTAAACACTAATAATAGATTCCAAAACTTTAATCCATACAAATTTTCATAATTCTCCAATACAAATATTTTAGCTCATCAAAACTAGATTTGGAAAAGACAGCTACATCAATTACTTTTTGGCCTCCATTCTGATTAAAGAAACACCTGTAGAGGACCAATATCTATTTCGTATTAAACTATATTACAAAAAGCCTACAATATCTTTTAAGAGGACTATCAAACAAATATACAAAAAGCTAAAATCATTACAGTCTTCCCAGTAAACTGCTGAATAATGTCTATAGTCAAAACCAACATGCACAAATACCTTTTATCAGTTATACCTATTCATTACTTCCCCCTTTTCATCAGCTAAATTTGGAAAAACCTATTCAAAATTTCCCCTTTTCATCATCTGAGTTTTAAAAAATAGAGAAATTATACATACACTCTCCTATAGAGAAAATATTGAAGAACATGCACACAAGTGTCATTCTTTCCTATAGCATCATCCAAAATACTTTTGGCCCTTGGCAATTTCTTCACTTGTTCTCTTAAAGGATAATATACCAATTGCGCGTCTAAGCCTAGCTTTAGTTAATGGTTACTTATATATCCATGGGGCTTTTTAAACTTCTGTAATTACAGAAAAATATCCAAATGGCCCACCCTCCCTACTTAATGATAATTAAGGCAATTTGTACTATATCACGAGACTTGGGAGTATAATTTAGAGATACATTTTCAACATTCAGTTGGATCTATTTGAACTATCAGATCTTCCTAGCAATATACATTTGCATAATTCCAATGTTCAGTGGTCTAGTTGAAGTACATCAAATACCCATATGTAAATGCAACACGATGGGAATGAATAAAGGCAGACAGTATGAATTATGTACATGTGTATATATGTATATGCCTGTGTGTGTATATATATTTATACGTTGAAACGTTTATGTATGTATATGTGCATGTGTGGACTTGTATGTATATACATATGTATGTGGGTGGGTTGGGCCATTCTTTTGTCCGTTTCCTTGCGCTACCTCACTAATGCAGGAGACAGCGACAAAGCAAAATAAATAAATAAATAATAAAATGCAACACCAAAACAATGCCTGATGTAGACACACAACACCAACAGTTTCATGTAAACATTAACTGGGTAATTATTTGAACCATTACCCAAGGTTCTGATAGGCTTTAAGGTCTATATTATTTCAAGAGTATTACCTATGTTAATAACCCTATGCCTGACGTACACACACACAAGCAATACCATGTGAATGTTGTGTAATTATTTGAACCATTATGCAATTATTTCAAGTGTATTACCTACGTTAATAACCCAGGGTATACATAACCATGTCTATGCCTAATGTAGACACACAGACGACACGAGCAGTACCATATGAATGTTACGCAGGTTCAGATAGGCTTTGCAAGTCTACATTTTTACAAGTGTATTACCTACTATAACAACCCTGCATATACATTAACACATCTACAAGAAATACTTGCTAAAATATATCTAATATAGAAAAAAATGCCCAGCTGAATTCAGTACAAAAAAAATTGTACTGGATCAGGAAAATTAATAAATTGGTACCAATTTTTCTCTAACTTAGCCAAACCAGATTAAAATTATGTCACCACCATCAAAGCTGGGGGAAAAGATCAATCCCAAAAATATAATTCATTATAAATATTGATTGTGGGTTAAACTAATATTCTCCGATCATACTGACGACTCACTAGAAATGGTCATGGGATTTATTTCATTTAGACTAACTCCCAACCACAAATCTGGGAGTTAATAAAAGCCAATTACTGTAAACAAAAGGTCATTTTACAGTGCTTCTTCCTAATGATTGAAAAAAATATATTGGAAAACATTAGTCAAGATTAACATTAGTATATAAAAAAAGGCTTTACATTTACCACATTTTCCTTGAGTTTCAAAGTCTAAACCACCTTTTGTACGCTACAATTAGAAACCTTATATTTCTCTCGTGTCTCCCCTGATGATGTGATTATTACACGAAAGTGCACTTAGAAACTTATCATGTTTCATTTTCCCTGTGGATTCATAGGAATATACATTATATATCATAATTGTAGTGTACAAAAGGGGGTTTAGGCTTTGAAGCTCAAGGAAAACATGGTAAAAGTAAAGCCTTTTTTCATATACTAATGTCAACCTTGACTAATGTTTTCCAAAATATATTTTCAATCATCAGGAAGTACTGTAAAATTGTGATTCCAATATATATGTATGTATATATGCCTGAGGGAGTTTATGTATATACATATGAAGGTGGATTGGGCCATTCTTTTGTCTTTTCCTTGTGTTACCTCACTAATGCAGGAGACGGCAATTAAGTATAATATATATTATTTATTATACTTAGTTCCTGTCTCCTGCATTAGTGAGATAGCATAAGGAAACAGACGAAAGAATGGCCCAACCCACCCACATACACATAGGTACATAAACGCCAACACACACATACATATCTATACATTTCAACTGTATATATACATGTACATATAAACACATGTATATATTCATACTTGCTGCCTTCATCCATTCCTATCGCCACCCCACCACACATGAAATAGCACCCCCCTCCCCCCATGTGCGAGGTAATTCTAGGAAAAGAAAAAAAAAAAAGACCACATTCATTCACACTCAGTCTCTTGCTGTCATGTGTAATGCACCAAAACCACAGCTCCCTTTCCACATCCAGGACCCACAAAACTTTCCATGATTTACCGCAGACACTTCACATGCCCTGGTTCAATCCACTGACAGCACGTTGACCCCGGTATACCACATCATTCCAATTCACTATTCCTTGCACACCTTTCACCCTCCTATATGTTCAGACCCCAATCACAATCTTGTTCATTTCATCCTTCCACCTCGAATTTGGTCTCCCACTTCTCATTCCCTTTACCTCTGACACATATATCCTCTTTGTCAATCTTTCCTCACTCATTCTCTCCATGTGACCAAACCATGAAATTTCAATGCATCCTCTTCTGCTCTCTCAACCACACTTTATTAACACACTATCTCGGAGCAAAAATGGTTATGTTTGAAGGAATAGGGGTTCAAACATGTTATATGGTTGTGAGGCGTGGACTAAGGATAGAGTTGTGTGGAGGAGGGTGGATGTGTTGAAAAAATGTTTGAGGACGATATAGGGTATGAAGTGGTTTGATTAAGTATTGAAAGGGGAAGAGATGTGTGGTAATAAAAAGTGTGTGGTTGAGAGAGCAGAAGAGGGTGTTGAAATAGGTTTGGCCACATGAGAGAATGAGTGAGGAAAGATTGACAAAGAGGATATATGTGTCAGAGGTGGAGGGAACGAGGAGAAGCAGGAGACCAAATTGGAGGTGGAGGGATGGAGTGAAAAAGATTGAGTGATCAGGGCCTGAACATGCACGAGGGTGAAAGGCGCGCAAGGAATAGAGTGAATTGGAACGATCAGGGTCGACGAGCTGTCAGTGGATATAAAATATATATACATATATATGGTGTGAGGTGGTTTGATCAAGTAAGTAATGTAAGGGTAAGAGAGATGTGTGGAAATAAAAAGAGCATGGTTGAGAGAGCAGAAGAGGGTGTTTTGAAATGGTTTGGGCGCATGGAGAGAATGAGTGAGGAAAGATTGACCAAGAGGATATATGTGTCGGAGGTGGAGGGAACGAGAAGTGGGAGACTAAATTGGAGGTGGAAAGATGGAGTGAAAAAGATTTTGAGTGATCAGGGCCTGAACATGCAGGAGGGTGAAAGGTGGGCAAGGAATAGAGTGAATTGGATTGATGTGGTATACTAGGGTTGACGTGCTGTCAGTGGATTGAATCAGGGCATGTGAAGCGTCTGGGATAAACCATGGAAAGTTGTGTGGGGCCTGGAGGTGGAAAGGGAGCTGTGGTTTCGGGCATTATTGCATGACAGCTAGAGACTGAGTGTGAACGAATGGGGCCTTTGTTGTCTTTTCCTAGCGCTACCTCGCATACATGAGGGGGGAGGGGGATGGTATTCCATGTGTGGCGAGGTGGCGATGGGAATGAATAAAGGCAGACAGTGTGAATTGTGTGCATGGGTATATATGTATGTGTCTGTGTATATATATATGTGTACATTGAGATGTATAGGTATGTATATTTGCGTGTGTGGACGTGTATGTATATACATTGTGTATGGGGGTGGGTTGGGCCATTTCTTTCATCTGTTTCCTTGCGCTACCTCGCAAACGCGGGAGACAGCGACAAAGCAAAATAATAATAATATATAAAGGCTGGAAGGGGAGAATGCAAAGAATGAAAGAATTTATCAATAGGGTGTTCAATAATAATTTTTACTTAGAAAAGCAAATGGATTTGTATGTAGCATTTATGGATCTGGAGAAGGCATATGATAGAGTTGATAGAGATGCTCTGTGGAAGGTATTAAGAATATATGGTGTGGGAGGCAAGTTGTTAGAAGCAGTGAAAAGTTTTTATCGAGGATGTAAGGCATGTGTACGTGTAGAAAGAGAGGAAAGTGATTGGTTCTCAGTGAATGTAGGTTTGCGGCAGGGGTGTGTGATGTCTCCATGGTTGTTTAATTTGTTTATGGATGGGGTTGTTAGGGAGGTGAATGCAAGAGTTTTGGAAAGAGGGGCAAGTATGAAGTCTGTTGGGGATGAGAGAGCTTGGGAAGTGAGTCAGTTGTTGTTCGCTGATGATACAGCGCTGGTGGCTGATTCATGTGAGAAACTGCAGAAGCTGGTGACAGTTTGGTAAAGTGTGTGAAAGAAGAAAGTTAAGAGTAAATGTGAATAAGAGCAAGGTTATTAGGTACAGTAGGGTTGAGGGTCAAGTCAATTGGGAGGTGAGTTTGAATGGAGAAAAACTGGAGGAAGTGAAGTGTTTTAGATATCTGGGAGTGGATCTGGCAGCGGATGGAACCATGGAAGCGGAAGTGGATCATAGGGTGGGGGAGGGGGCGAAAATTCTGGGAGCCTTGAAGAATGTGTGGAAGTCGAGAACATTATCTCGGAAAGCAAAAATGGGTATGTTTGAAGGAATAGTGGTTCCAACAATGTTGTATGGTTGCGAGGCGTGGGCTATGGATAGAGTTGTGCGCAGGAGGATGGATGTGCTGGAAATGAGATGTTTGAGGACAATGTGTGGTGTGAGGTGGTTTGATCGAGTAAGTAACGTAAGGGTAAGAGAGATGTGTGGAAATAAAAAGAGCATGGTTGAGAGAGCAGAAGAGGGTGTTTTGAAATGGTTTGGGCACATGGAGAGAATGAGTGAGGAAAGATTGACCAAGAGGATATATGTGTCGGAGGTGGAGGGAACGAGGAGAAGAGGGAGACCAAATTGGAGGTGGAAAGATGGAGTGAAAAAGATTTTGTGTGATCGGGGCCTGAACATGCAGGAAGGTAAAAGGAGGGCAAGGAATAGAGTGAATTGGAGCGATGTGGTATACCGGGGTTGACGTGCTGTCAGTGGATTGAATCAAGGCATGTGAAGCGTCTGGGGTAAACCATGGAAAGCTGTGTAGGTATGTATATTTGCGTGTGTGGACGTATGTATATACATGTGTATGGGGGTGGGTTGGGCCATTTCTTTCGTCTGTTTCCTTGCGCTACCTCGCAAACGCGGGAGACAGCGACAAAAAAAAAAAAAAAACCCTCATAATGGTCTAAATAAGCACATTTTTCAGACAAATTCTTTGATTTATACTTTATAATAGCTATGCATTGCTATTAGCTTTGAATGATAATGTTCTGCTATGCCATTTGGAGCCTACTAAACAATATTAAGGCAATGATGGTAATTTGAATTAGTGGAAAAATGGGATAAAAAATTAAAATAGGATAAAATTAGGGGATCAAAACTTGTAATACCACTTGTACGCCAAATGAAAATGTACCCATAAATTTGCCTCGTACTGCTGCATAGTCTGTTTATTACCATTTTGCCTTACTGTACATCTTCCTATGCAAAATAGTAAAGAAAAAAACTCAAATACCAGTGAGGTTCAGCAAGGTTGCCACAATATTTTAGGTGATCAAGTGTATTACCTACTTATACCTTATCTAACTCCTATTGTATCTAATAAAATACTATGACCTTATCTATCATTCAATACGAGAATGAAAATGTTCTACGCAGGAATTTTTGTAATTAAAGCGAACTATGTGCATACAACAGACAATAGGGAGCCATTTGCCAAATTTTACAGGTACTTTGCAGAAGTCCTGGCTGTCGAGGTCCACTCCTTAGCTCCACCTGGCAGGTCCAATGCATCCCAGGTCAAGCAATTAGTACCTGTAAATTACATACAAATCTAATTACACTAACCCAACATGGAGGAAAAATATATTTGACAAATAATTGACGTGACACTACTGCTTAAATATATCCATAAATATTGCCTTTAAACTTCAATATCAAAAAACTAAAATTAATACACAAATTAAATAAATTATTACAAAAGCAAATTAAAGAAAATTTTATTTAGTGTGCAATTAAACACTGCAACTCAAACAATACACTTTTAGGATAGATTTTAATTAAACACTGCAACTCAAACAATAGACTTTTACAATAGATTTTAACCAAACACTGCAACTCAAACAATAGACTTTTACAATAGATTTTAATTAAACACCGCAACTCAAACAATAGACTTTTACGATAGATCTTAATTAAACACCAACTCAAACAATAGACTTTTACGATAGATTTTAAACACTGCAACTCAAACAATAGACTTTTACGATAGATCTTAATTAAATACCAACTCAAACAATAGACTTTTACGATAGATTTTAAACACTGCAACTCAAACAATAGACTTTTACGATAGATTTTAATTAAACACTGCAACTCAAACAATAGACTTTTACAATAGATTTTAAACACTGCAACTCAATAGACTTTTTACAATAGATTTTAATTAAACACTGCAACTCAAACAATAGACTTTTACGATAGATTTTAATTAAACACTGCAACTCAAACAACAGACATTTACAATAGATTTTAAGCAAAGATTTTTCACATATGTAGAAATGGCCAACAAATCTTTTTTTTACACTAATGAATAAAATGAATTAACGATGGGCATCATTAGTATGTAATAACGACCTTATGACTGTGGTGTAATGATGGGCCAAGTTAATGATACACTTACCACTACTAATAAAAGTAATTTAAGTGTATGTGGCTACACACACTGGCCCTCTGGATAGTGTGTGTCTTGGTACTTAATGATTAAGGGAGGGCTGGACCAGGTGGTGATAAGGGCTGGACCAGGTGATAAGGGCTGGTCCAGAAGGTGATAAGGGCTGGACCAGGTCATAAGGGCTGGTCCAGAAGGTGATAAGGGCTGGACCAGGTCATAAGGGCTGGTCCAGAAGGTGATACGGGCTGGACCAGAAGGTGATAAGGGCTGGACCCTAATCTGATAAGGGCTGGACCCTACACTGATAAGGGCTGGACCATATACATAAGGGCAGGACCCTAAACTGATAAGGGCTGGACCCTAAACCGATAAGGGCTGGGCCATAAACTGATAAGGGCTGGGCCAGGTGGTGATAAGGGCTGGACCCTAAACTGATAAGGGCTGGACCAGGTGGTGATAAGAGCTGGACCCTAATCTGATAAGGGCTGGACCCTAATCTGATAAGGGCTGGACCCTAAACCGATAAGGGCTGGACCAGAAGGTGATACGGGCTGGACCCTAAACTGATAAGGGCTGGACCCTAAACTGATAAGGGCTGGTCCAGAAGGTGAAACGGGCTGGACCAGGAGGTCATAAGGGCTGGCCCAGGTCATAAGGGCTGGACCAGGTCATAAGGGCTGGACCAGGAGGTCATAAGGGCTGGCCCAGGTCATAAGGGCTGGACCAGGTCATAAGGGCTGGACCAGGAGGTCATAAGGGCTGGCCCAGGTCATAAGGGCTAGACCAGGTCATAAGGGCTGGCCCAGGTCATAAGGGCTGGCCCAGGTCATAAGGGCTAGACCAGGTCATAAGGGCTAGACCAGGAGGTGATAAAAACGAGAACATAATGGCCAGAAAAAAATCCATAACCAGAGAAGCTTCCATGACTACAAACTAAACTAATTACGAACCATTACTTCATTCCATGTATAATTGCCTATTAAATTTAATTCCTATTTAATTAATTCCTATTAAAGGCATCTAAACAAGTTGAAAATGGTCAAACTGCTCGTTTGGTGAGCGAGCCTCACAAACTCCCCCCAGTCATATTCACATTCATTCTAACCACAAGTAATTCCTTCCTAAAGGATGTTAACTACCTCGAACTGCCTTCATTATAAAGTCTAATTAGTGAATTTTATAGTCTAATTAGTAAATATTACACACGTAAGAGA